>NW_022589750.1:2720549-2954552 GCF_004348235.1 Phoca vitulina
TCAGTTTGTTTTTCAGAGTCCATTGTCTCTCATGGTTCTTCTCCCCCTCCGATTTCCCCCCCTTCATTCTTCCAAGGCGGGAATTTCAATCCACCACGGGTCCCCTTAGCCTGTGTGTAAGTCTGGGTTACTTTAGAACAGATTTCCTAGTTCACAAAATCTGTCATTTCAGCTGTTTATAATCTGGATTACGGTCCTTCCCCATCACACTTTGTAGTTCAGAACTATAATCCCCAACAAGACACGTTTGCGGGGCTTTCCCAAAACCACGAAGTGAATTTAGAACATGCTAGACCAAATGCCCAGGGTGTTCACACCAGCCTGCATGCCTCCTCCAAGTTTACCACCAACCACGCTGAAGCGTGATCAGAGAGTCCCCTCACGAAGAAGGACAGTCCGAGTCCTGAAAAAGGTGGATCGGGAAGGACAAGCTGGAAAGGAATGGCCCCCAGTGGGATGGAGGGAAAACAAATGTACTTAAGATACTCAAATGAACGCCTCGAAAATGTTTATAACAGAATGCCGCACTCATAAAAAACCGACCTGGTTTGGGGCATACACACACACGATGAGATATTATTCAGCCATAAGAAGGAATAAAATTTTGATAGGAGCTATACCATGAATAGACCCTGAAGATTAATTTTTGAAGATTTTATCTATTTGAGAGAACGAGAGAGCACGAGAGGGACGAGAGTCAGAGGAAGAAGGAGACTCCCCACTAAGCAGGGAGCCCGACGCGGGGCTCCAACCCCCGGGCTCTGAGATCATGACCTGAGCCAAAGGCAGACGCTTCACCGACTGAGCCACCCAGGCGCCCCAGCCCTGAAAATATTATAATGTGAAGTAAGCCAGAGACAGAAGGATAAATACCACCTGCATGATGTACCTAGAATAGGCAAACGTTTAGAGACAGAAAATAGAATGACAGTTACCAGGGGCTAGAGGGAGGGGAGGAGGGGAAGTGACCGCTTCATGGGCGCAGAGTTTTTGTTGGGGATGATGGAAAAGTTGGGGGTATAAATATTCTGGGTGACAGTTACACGATGTACCTGATGTGAGTAAACTTTACACTTTTCTTTTAAAGTAGGCTCCACACCCAATGTGGGGCTCGAACTCACGACCCCGAGATCAAGAGTCACACACTCCACTGACTGAGCCAGCCAGGTGCCCCTAAACTGCACACTTAAAAATGGTTAAAATAGTGAGTTTTAGGTTATGTATTTTACTACAATAAAAAACCTCCCCTCCCTCAAACCAACCTGCTGTAGAAAAAAGACTCTTAGAAATTTAGAATCTAGGGGCACCTGGGTGGCTCAGTCCATGAAAAGTCTGCCTTCGGCTCAGGTCATGATCCCAGGGTCCTGGGATCAAGTCCCGCATCGGGTTCCCTGCTCAGTGGAGAGCCTGCTTCTCCCCCTGCCCCTCTGCCCGCTTACGCTTGCTCTCTCTCTCTCAGATAAATAAATAAAATCTTAAAATAAATTCAAAATATAATGGCAGAAGTGAAAAACTGAATAGACTAGACACTATTTTAAAAACCTCATGATTTATAAGGCCAACCAAGGAACTCTCTTAGAACATTTCTGAGGACGCTCTTTGGGTTTATAATTATCCCATCCTTTTTTTTTTTTTTTTAAAGATTTTATTTATTTATCTGAGAGAGAGAATGGGAGACAGAGAGCATGAGAGGGGAAGGGTTAGAGGGAGAAGCAGACCCCCCGCTGAGCAGGGAGCCCGATGTGGGACTCGATCCCGGGACTCCAGAATCATGACCTGAGCCGAAGGCAGTTGCTTAACCAACTGAACCACCCAGGTGCCCTAATTATCCCATCCTTAGTAAGTCCTCCTTCCAGACAAGTCTGTGGTTCCAATATAAAAAATCAAGCCTACCAAGGCCAAGGCTCATTCCGTACCGCAAAGAAGGCATCTCTTGAACCCCCCCTCAAGACTGAGAAGCCAGCCTGAGGGTCCCTGCGAGGAGAGAGGGGAACCATTGGGGCAACTCCGCTAAGAGACAACTTAGCTTTTCATCTTAAGGGGACAAAGCCCAACTCTTGGGGCGCTGGAGGATAGGGAAAGGGGGAGAGAAAGGTGTGTGAAAGAACTCGGGCCCGCATGTTCTTGTTTTCCCTTCCTGCTTTGGAACTGGGGAGGTCCTGACATGGTGGAAACATCCAGAGGGGTGTGGGGGAGCTCGTGGACATGCACCGGGGACATGCTTCACACCAGGAGAAACCCCTTAGGGCGCTGTCCCAACAGGGATCTGAGCAAGAGCACGGAAGAGGCGGAGGGAGGAGAAGGGGGCAGAGAAGAGCCTCAGGGTGTGGTTGTGATGGGGGGGGACCTGGGGCTCCCAGCTCGACACCGTGAGGGGATGCCAATCTGCTGAGAAGCCCTCAAGCCCAGCTGAGACCTGGGGTTGAAGAGAGGAGGCCTCAATGGCCAGGGGCATGGAGGGCCTGGCAAGGCCAAGGCCCAGTGGGACCTCATGGCCAAGGTCAGGTGGGACCTATTGCTGACCTGGACCCAGCCCAGGACAACATCAAGACAGCCATCCCGGTGCTGCCACGCCCAGATGCCTCCCTGGGAAAGACAAGGAGGGGAAGGACAGCCTTGGGGAGAAGGTAAACTTGGAAACGATGGTATATTTATTCCAGAGAGAACGTCTCATCTGGAGGAGACAGATTCCATGACCCATCCAGTGAGTGTATTTTCTCCTGTCTCCACTGATGAGCAAGGAAAGAAGAAAGGATCCATGGGCCATGGAACGCCTCTGTCGTAGGCACAACTGAGCGCAGAGATTTACAGCCCCACTACATAAACACGAGTCGAAATTTAGAACACAATAAATGGTGAAACATGATAAACAAGAAACAATGGTGGGAAAAGGAAACCAGAACATGTGCCTACGTCCTAACTGCTGGTCCTGAATATTTGAGAAAGTCTGTGCAACCATTACAAAGAACCACAAAGATAGAAAAGATACAATGTGAAAACTTAAAAGACTTGATGTTTTAAAAATCTGGAACTGAGAAAAAAAAATAAATAAATAAAAAATAAAAAAAAAATAAAAATCTGGAACTGAGGTTCTAGAAATCCTTGGCTCGTCAACTTCCCAGTTGGCGGTGGGGTGAGTGGAAAGGAAGAAGATGGGTGTTTAGCTGCTCAAAACGAAATCACTATCTTGAAGAGTTCTCTGCACCCCCATGTCCATTGCAGCATTATTCACAATAGCCAAGATGAATGGATCGAAATTTGATACACACACTCCACACACATGCGTGTGCAATGAAATATTATTTAGCTATAAAAAAGAAGGAGATCCTGCCATTTGAGACAACATGGATGGACCTTGAGGGCATTACGCTGAGGGAAATAAGTGAGACAGAGAAAGACAAATACTGTATGATCTCGCTTATATGTAGAATCTTAAAAAAACCGCAAAGTTACAGATACAGAGAACAGATTGGTTGTTGCTGACGGGGGGGCGTGGGGGGCGTGGGGGGTGGACAAAATGGGTGAATATGGCCAAAAGGTACAAACTCCAGTTATAAGATAAATAAGTCCCATAGGGACACCTGGGAGGCTCAGTCAGTTAAGCATCTGCCTTCAGCTCAGGTCATGATCCCAGGGTCCTGGGATCAAGCCCCGCATCCGGCTCCCTGCTCAGCGGGAAGTCTGCTTCTCCCTCTGCCCCTGCTGCTCCCCCTGCTTGTGCTCTCTCTCTCTCTGACAAATAAATAAATAAATAAAATCTTAAAAAAAAAAAGTCCCACGGTTATAAAGTACAGCATGTTAACTATAGTTAACAATAATACTGTATTGTGTATTTGCAGGTTGCTGAGTAGATCTTAAAATTTCTCATCATAAGAAAAAAATTTTTTAAGGTTGATTCTTTTATTTAATTTTTTTTTTTAGTAATCTTTATACCCAGCGTGGGGCTCGAACTCACAACCCCGAGATCAAGAGTCGCATGCTCCACCAACTGAGCCAGCGAGGCGCCCCAGGAAAAATATACATATTTTTTAACAACGTGTGATGATGGGGGCGCCTGGGTGGCTCAGTCGTTAAGCGCCTGCCTTTGGCTCAGGTCATGGTCCCAGGGTCCTGGGATCGAGCCCCACATCAGGCTCCCTGCTCAGCAGAGAGCCTGCTTCTCCCTCTCCCACTCCCCCTGCTTGTGTCCCCTCTCTCGCTGTGTCTCTGTCAAATAAATAAAATAAAATCTTAAAAAAAAAAACCAATGTGTGATGATGGATGTTAACTAAGCTTATTGTGATAATCATTTCACAATATGTACATATATAAAATCATTATGTTGTATACCTAAAAAGAATACAATGTTATATGTCCGTTATATCTCAATTACAAAACACACACAAGCCAAACCAAACTAATCTAGAGTGAAAGAGACAAGTGGGTGCTTGCAGCAGGGGCTGGGGAAGGGCTGGGTTTTCGCAGAAGAGAAACTGTTGAGGTGATGAAAATGTTCCGTATCTTGACCGGGGTGATGGTTACAGGGGTGTACATATGTGTCATGACCCCAGCAAAGCGTACATTGAACACGGATGCGTTTATTGCTTGTGAATTGTACCTCAATAACTGATTACAAAGAAAACCTGCAAAAGTGCTCCCCTCCCCACCTGTGCGCATAGACGCGGGTCTCTCTATGTGGTCTCAGTATGGAGCCTCAGGGCACTCAGACTCTTTACACGGTGGCTTTTATGACCTAGCCCGAGAAGGCACATGGCAGCCCTTCTGCCATAATCATCAGCCCTTCTAGAGTCGAAGGAATGGAGATATTGCTTCTACTGCTTTCAAAGTCACACTGTGTGTCTGTCACAAACCCCTCTCCGGGCACGACAGTCCACATTCTGCCCACAAGACGCACATGCTTCCTCCCGCAAGTGCCCCTGTTCTTGTCCCCTCTCACAGGTGGCATCAACCCAAGGTCTAGGGTTCTATCATTCAAAGCAGTTCTGGATGCAGATGAGATTCCGTGGGTGCCCTTCACCCGTTTTCTGCAGCTCTCAGGGTACTTGTCCTGAATTTAAGAAGAGCTCGCCACCGCCCTGTGGGGTGGGCAAGGGTTCCCGTTCGTTGGACTCCAGCATCCTAACGTTGTCCCAGTGCTCCCTGAACACCCTCTACAAGCTATGGGAAACCCAGGTGGATGAGAAAGACCGAGAATCTGCCAGCCCCAAGTGCGATCTAGCCTTTTCTCTGTGGCTGCCGGAGAGAGGGCTTGCTCCAGTACTTGGGGAATTGAGGAAACCTTCTGAAGTCCCCCTGAACAGCACGGGTTGGGACAGTGCAGGTCCACGTAATATGAGGATTTTTCCCCCATAAATACAGCACAGTACTAAAAATGTATTTTCTCTTCCTTATGATTTTTAAAAAATATTTTATAAATTTATTTGTCAGAGAGAGAGAGAAAGGAGGGGCAGGCAGAGGGAGAGCACAAGCAGGGGGAGGGCAAGCAGAGGGAGAGCACAAGCAGGGGGAGGGCAGGCAGAGGGAGAAGCAGGCTCCCGACTGAGCAAGGACCCCACTGAGCAAGGATCCCAACGCGGGGCTCAATTCCAGGACTCTGGGATCACAACCTGAGCCAAAGACAGACTCTTAACCGACTGAGCCACCCAGGTTCCCCTTCCTTATGATTTTCTTAAGAGTATTTTCTTTCCTGGGGCGCCTGCGTGGCTCAGTCGTTAAGCGTCTGCCTTCGGCTCAGGTCATGGTCCCGGGGTCCTGGGATCGAGCCCCGCATCGGGCTCCCTGCTCAGCAGAGAGCCTGCTTCTCCCTCTCCCACTCCCCCTGCTTGTGTTCCCTCTCTCGCTGTCTCTCTCTCTGTTAAATAAATAAATAAAATATTTTTTTTTTAAAAAGAGTATTTTCTTTCCTTTAGCTGACTTTATTGTAAAAACACAATGCAGAATACATATATCATACAAAATATGGGTTAATTGACTGTTTTATTGTAAGGCTTCCAGTCAACAATAGGCTATTAGAAATTATATTTAGCGGGAGTCAATAGTTGTATGTGGATTTTCAACCACGTGAGGATCAAGCCCCGTACCCACCACGCTGTCCAAGGGTTCAACTGTTCATTTGGCTTTCAAACCGCCCAGTTATATTCCGTACTGAATTCAGAGTTTTAAATATCAGCTGATGAACAAATACTTGGAGGGGTCAACGGCTGTCCTGCCAGCCAAACTTCTTTTCTGTTTTGACTACATCTTCATTTTTATCATTTATTTTCTTATGGAAATATGGGCATGCTGAGAGCAGAATTTTCATAAGCTTCATACAAATGAGATGAAGATGAACATCTTTCCCTACGAGAGGATGTTCCTTGGATTTAAGGTGGGAGAACTGATGGACTGTGCATTCGGTTGTCAAGGAAAGGAACAAAATACACAAAATTCTAGAAATGTATCATTGGAGATTGAAGCTAAAATGTATGTCGTTGAGGACTTGATAGCAAATCTAGTTGATGATACACTTAAGCTCATTGGGAGCGAGACTCTCTGGAAGCTCTGGGAGATCCATTTTCTGGCCTTTTCCAGCATCTAGGCTGCATTCTTTGTCCTCCTTGGCTCACGGCCCCTTCCTCTGTCTTCAAAGACAGCAAAATAGCATCTTCTCGGTTGCTACATAGAATTCTTATATGGCACTCTTTTATATATATATTTATATATTACATAATATGTTCCAATACATATATTATATATAATTGCATTCTTTTAAGATATTTATTTATTTATTTTAGAGAGAGAGAGAGAGCATGGAGGGGAGGGGCAGAGGGAGAGGGTGAGAATCTTAAACAGATTCCATGCTGAGCCTGGAGCCCCACACGGGGCTCAATCTCAGGACCCTGAGATCATGACCTGAGCCAAAACCAAGAGTCAGATGCTTAGCTAACTGCACCACCCAGATGCCTCTATAATTGCATTCTTATAAAGACACCTGTGATGGCATTTAGGGCCACCTGATTCATCTCCCATCCCAAGGTCCTGACCTTTACATAATTCAAACAGAGGAACACTATTTAAGGAAACGAGGTGGATCTATATCCAAGAACATGGGGAAGTGCCCAAGGTATATTATAAAGAGAAAAATAGAAGTTAACAAGCAACAACTAGTCAGAAGGTATAACAAGAGACCCTATAGGAGCAATTGAAAGACAAATACCTTCTAATAAACTTAATAAGAAACATATCGAACCTATTTAAAGAGAAATTTAAAACTTTTCACAAAGGCACGCTTGAACAAATCAGCATATATGCCATATTCCTGCGTAGAGAGATTTAACATCATAAAATAGAGATCGTCCATAAACTAATTTTTTAATTTAATACAATAACAATGAGGGGTGTCTGGCTGGCTCAGTCGGAAGACTGATTCTTGATCTCCAGGTTGTGAGTTTGAGCCCCACATTGGGTGTAGAGATTTCTTAAAAATAAAATCTTAAAAAAATTACAATAACAATGGAAGTACTAGTGTTTTAGAATAAAAACCCAGACGAATTGATCATAAAGGCTATGTTAAAAAAGGAATGCTTAAGAATAGTCAGAATACAATGGCACTAAATTCCTATCTTTCAATAGTTACCCTGAATGTAAATGGGCTAAATGCCCCAATCAAAAGACACAAGCTATCAGATTGGATTAAAAAACAAGACCCATCGATATGCTGTCTGCAAGAGACTCATTTTAGACCCAAAGACACCCCCAGATTTAAAGTGAGGGGGTGGAAAACCATTTACCATGCTAATGGACACCAAAAGAAAGCTGGGGTGACAATCCTTATATCAGACAAATTAGATTTTAAACCAAAGACTGTAATAAGAGATGAGGAAGGACACTATATCATACTTAAAGGGTCTATCCAACAAGAAGATCTAACAATTGTAAATATCTATGCCCCTAACATGGGAGCAGCCAATTTTATAAGGCAATTAATAACAAAAGCAAAGAAACACATTGACAACAATACAATAATAGTGGGGGACTTTAACACCCCCCTCACTGAAATGGGCAGATCGTCTAAGCAAAAGATCAACAAGGAAATAAAGACTTTAAATGACACACTGGACCAAATGGACTTCACAGACATATTCAGAACATTCCATCCCAAAGCAACGGAATACACATTCTTCTCTAGTGCCCATGGAACATTCTCCAGAATAGATCACATCCTAGGTCATAAATCAGGTCTCAACCGGTACCAGAAGATTGGGATCATCCCCTGCATATTTTCAGACCACAATGCTTTGAAACTAGAACTCAATCACAAGAGGAAAGTCAGAAAGAACTCAAATACATGGAGGCTAAAGAGCATCCTACTGAAGAATGAATGGGTCAACCAGGAAATTAAAGAAGAATTAAAAAAATTCATGGAAACCAATGAAAATGAAAACACAACTATTCAAAATCTTTGGGATACAGCAAAGGCAGTCCTAAGAGGAAAGTATATAGCAATACAAGCCTTTCTCAAGAAACAAGAAAGGTCTCAAGTACACAACCTAACCCTACACCTAAAGGAGCTGGAGAAAGAACAGCAAATAAAGCCTAAACCCAGCAGGAGAAGAGAAATAATAAACATCAGAGCAGAAATCAATGAAATAGAAACCAAAAGAACAGTAGAACAGATCAACGAAACTAGGAGCTGGTTCTTTGAAAGAATTAACAAGATTGATAAGCCCCTGGCCAGACTTATCAAAAAGAAAAGAGAAATGACCCAAATCAACAAAATCATGAATGAAAGAGGAGAAATCACAACCAACACCAAAGAAATACAAACAATTATAAGAACATATTGTGAGCAGCTCTATGCCAGCAAATTAGATAACCTGGAAGTAATGGATGCATTCCTAGAGATGTATCAACTACCAAAACTGAACCAGGAAGAAATAGAAAACCTGAACAGACCTATAACCACTAAGGAAATAAAAGAAGTCATCAAAAATCTCCCAAAACACAAAAGCCCAGGGCCAGATGGCTTCCCAGGGGAATTCTACCAAACATTTCAAGAAGAATTAATACCTATCCTTCTGAAACTGTTCCAAAAAATAGAAATGGAAGGAAAACTTCCAAACTCATTTTATGAGGCCAGCATTACCTTGATCCCAAAACCAGACAAAGACCCCATCAAAAAGGAGAATTACAGACCAATATCCCTGATGAACATGGATGCAAAAATTCTCACCAAAATACTAGCCAATAGGATCCAACAGTGCATTAAAAGGATTATTCACCACGACCAAGTCGGATTTATCCCTGGGCTGCAAGGTTGGTTCAACATCTGCAAATCAATCAACGTGATACAATACATTAACAAAAGAAAGAACAAGAATCATATGATCCTCTCAATAGATGCAGAAAAAGCATTTGACAAAGTACAGCATCCTTTCTTGATCAAAACTCTTCAGAGTATAGGGATAGAGGGTACATACCTCAATATTATAAAAGCCATCTATGAAAAACCTACAGCGAATATCATTCTCAATGGGGAAAAATTGAGAGCTTTCCCCCTAAGGTCAGGAACGCGGCAGGGATGTCCACTATCACCACTGCTATTCAACATAGTATTGGAAGTCCTAGCCACAGCAATCAGACAACAAAAAGAAATCAAAGGCATCCAAACTGGCAAAGAAGAAGTCAAACTCTCACTCTTTGCAGATGATATGATACTTTATGTGGAAAATCCCAAAGACTCCACCCCAAAACTGCTAGAACTCATACAGGAATTCAGTAAAGTGGCAGGATATAAAATCAATGCACAGAAGTCAGTGGCATTCCTATACACCAACAACAAGTCAGAAGAAAGAGAAATTAAGGAGTCGATCCCATTTACAATTGCACTCAAAACCATAAGATACCTAGGAATAAATCTAACCAAAGAGGCAAAGGATCTGTACTCAGAAAACTATAAAATACTCATGAAAGAAATTGAGGAAGACACAAAGAAATGGAAAAACGTTCCATGCTCATGGATTGGAAGAACAAATATTGTGAAGATGTCAATCCTACCTAGAGCAATCTACACATTCAATGCAATCCCTATCAAAATACCATCCACTTTCTTCAAAGAAATGGAACAAATAATCCTAAAATTTGTATGGAACCAGAAAAGACCCCGCATAGCCAGAGGAATGTTGAAAAAGAAAAGCAAAGCTGGCGGCATCACAATTCCGGACTTCCAGCTCTACTACAAAGCTGTCATCATCAGGACAGTATGGTACTGGCACAAAAACAGACACATAGATCAATGGAACAGAATAGAGAGCCCAGAAATGGACCCTCAACCTTATGGTCAACTAATCTTTGACAAAGCAGGAAAGAATGTCCAATGGAAAAAAGACAGTCTCTTCAACAAATGGTGTTGGGAAAATTGGAGAGCCACATGCAGAAGAATGAAACTGGACCATTTCCTTACACCACACACAAAAATAGACTCCAAATGGTTGAAAGACCTCAATGTGAGACAGGAATCCATCAAAATCCTAAAGGAGAACACAGGCAGCAACCTCTTCGACCTCAGCCGCAGCAACTTCTTCCTAGAAACATCACCAAAGGCAAGGGAAGCAAGGGCAAAAATGAACTATTGGGACTTCATCAAGATAAAAAGCTTTTGCAAAGCAAAGGAAACAGTCAACAAAACCAAAAGACAACTGACAGAATGGGAGAAGATATTTGCAAATGACATATCAGATAAAGGGCTAGTATCCAAAATCTATAAAGAACTCATCAAACTCAACACCAAAAGAACAAAGAATCCAATCAAGAAATGGGCAGAAGACATGAACAGACATTTTTCCAAAGAAGACATCCAAACGGCCAGCAGACACATGAAAAAGTGTTCAATATCGCTCAGCATCAGGGAAATCCAAATCAAAACCTCAATGAGGTACCACCTCACACCAGTCAGAATGGCTAAAATTAACAAGTCAGGAAATGACAGATGTTGGTGGGGATGTGGAGAAAGGGGAACCCTCCTACATTGTTGGTGGGAATGCAAGCTGGTGCAGCCACTCTGGAAAACAGTATGGAGGTTCCTCAAAAAGTTGAAAATAGAGCTACCATATGATCCAGCAATTGCACTCCTGGGTATTTACCCTAAAGATACAAAAGTAGGGACCCGAAAGGGTACGTGCACCCCGATGTTTATAGCAGCAATGTCCACAATAGCCAAACTGTGGAAAGAGCCAAGATGTCCATCGACAGATGAATGGATAAAGAAGATGTGGTATATATATACAATGGAATATTATGCAGCCATCAAAAGGAATGAGATCTTGCCATTTGCAATGACGTGGATGGAACTGGAGGGTATTATGCTGAGTGAAATAAGTCAAACAGAGAAAGACATGTATCATATGACCTCACTGATATGAGGAATTCTTTTTTGTTTTTTTAAAGATTTTATTTATTTATTTGAGAGAGAGAGAATGAGAGACAGAGAGCATGAGAGGGAGGAGGGTGAGAGGGAGAAGCAGACTCCCTGCCGAGCAGGGATCCCGATGTGGGACTCGATCCCGGGACTCCAGGATCATGACCTGAGCCGAAGGCAGTCGCTTAACCAACTGAGCCACCCAGGCGCCCGATATGAGGAATTCTTAATCTCAGGAAACAAACTGAGGGTTGCTGGAGTGGGGGGTGGGGTGGGAGGGATGGGGTGACTGGGTGATGGACACTGGGGAGGGTATGTGCTCTGGTAAGCGCTGTGAATTGTGCAAGACTGTTGAATCTCAGATCTGTACCTCTGAAACAAATAATGCAATATATGTTAAGAAAGAGGGCGCCTGGGTGGCTCAGATGGTTAAGCGTCTGCCTTAGGCTCAGGTCATGATCTCAGGGTCCTGGGATCGAGTCCCGCATCGGGCTCCCTGCTCCTTGGGAGCCTGCTTCTCCCTCTGCTTCTCTCTCTCTGTCTCTAATGAATAAATAAATAAAATCTTAAAAAAATATATATATATATGTTAAGAAAGAAAAAAAGAAGAAGAAGAATGTAGCAGGAGGGGAAGAATGAAGGGGGGGAAATCGGAGGGGGAGAAGAACCATGAGAGATGATGGACTCTGAAAAACAAACTGAGGGTTCTAGAGGGGAGGGGGGTGGGAGGATGGGTTAGCCTGGTGATGGGTATTGAGGAGGGCACGTTCTGCATGGAGCACTGGGTGTTATGCACAAACAATGAATCATGGAACACTATATCTAAAACTAATGATGTAATGTATGGGGATTAACATAACAATAAAAAATTTAAAAAAAAAGAATAGTCAGGAAAATTCTGGAAAAGAAAAGCAATGACAGAGGGGGCAGAGAGTAGCTCTTTGCTTATTTTGAAATATTGTATCAGTAATGCAAACAGTCTGTTCCTGGTTCATATTAGACAGACTGACCAATGGAAGAGAGGAGAAAGCCCAGAAATCGATGCAGAGAGATTCAGGAATGTCCTTTATGATATATAGGGAGAGAACTGCATTACTCAGTGCATAGTAGTAGGACGGGCCGGGAGCAGCCAGAGGAAAAAAATGTTGGATCCCTAACTAATGCGGACAAATTCCAAATGGGTCAAAGATTTAAACATTAAAAGTGAAGCTATAAGTCCTTGAAGGAAACACTGGGAGAATTTGCTTATAACCTTGGCCTGGCAAAGGCTTGTTAAATAATAACTTAAAATCCCAAAAGCACTTAAAGGTTTTTAAAAAGACACACACTTTTGTATGCTTTTATTGGTACAGGAAATGTGCATTGTTGCTGTAGTCAGAACCACCAAAAATGGTGATTTATTTATTCATTTTTCCCTCAAAAATTTTTTTAAAGTTTTGTTAAGTAATCTCTATACTCCATGTGGGGCTCGAACCCATGACCCGGAGATTAAGAGTTGCAGGCTCCTCCGAGTGAACCAGCAAGACACCCCCAAACACGGTGATTTAAAGTTCATTTTCTGATTTCATAGGGAAACATGATATATTTCTATGTTCCCTCCTCACTATTCTTTATGACAAACTGCAGGGCAATCCTGGCTTTTGCCTTCTATTTTAGACTCAGCGCTCTTTTCTAACTCAACTTGAATTATTTTTTAAACATCAGACTCCCCCAGGTATCGTCTACTACTCTCAGATTCAGACCAAATTGGATAAAAAGGTAAAAGTCCTTTTACCCCATTTAAACTTTAAAGAATCGTGGTTTTCCTTGTCTACCGCAAACAGCAATTTCTAATTCCTTCTGTCAATTCCAAATTTCAGACTCTATGCCGGGGGGGGGGGGGGGGGGGGTGAGGGACTAAAAATCCCAGAAGAAAGACCTTTTACTCCTCCCTAAAGAGGAGAGAAACCAAGACCTTCCAGAGGGGGAGTGCTACCTGTGGCTGAGGTTATTTATAGGAGTTGGATTTAAATTTAATTCTGCCCTCTGGTAACTCCAGCAGAATTGCTGCTTTAAGAGCTGGCCCCAACCTTCAGGTAGGAGGGCTGCGTGGCTTCAGTACAATACAGACTGGATACAAATTTAGCAGGCAACAGACAAGAAACATAAACAAGCTCCGGTATGGGTCACTGGAAGAGGGGGGTCAGTGTGGTGGATGGAGTCTGGTCGTGTCACCTTGGCACGAGGACCAGGACGGATTTAAAATATTCTGCCCCTAGAATATAAAATGGTGCAGCCACTCTGAAAACCAGTATGGTATTTCCTCAAAACATGAAACAGAGAATTACCGAGAGAATTTCACTTCTAGGTGTATACTCAAAAGAATTAAAGGCAGGGACTCGGACAGATATTTGTACACCCATGTTCACAGCAGTGTTGTTCACAAGAGCCAAAAGGTAGGAGACACCCGCGTGTCCATGGACAGATGAATGGATGAACCAAATGTGTTATTATATACATACAATGGGATATTATTCAGCCTTAAAAAAGAAGGACATTCTGACACCCTTCTACTGTATGGATGAACCTTGAGGACATCATGCTGAGTGAAATTAGCTGGGCACAAAAGGACAAATGCTGTAGGATTCCACATTTATGAGGTACCTAGAGTGGTCAAATTCATAGAGACAGAAAGTAGAATGGTGGTGCCAGGGGGGCTGGGGGGAGGGGAAATGGGGAAATTATTGTTTCCTGGGTATGGTGATGAATTCAGTTTGCCATGATGAAAAGTTTTAGGGATGGGTAGTGGTGACACTGAATATATTTAATGCCATTGAACTGCACACTTAAAAATAGCTAGGATGGTAAATTTCATATTATGCACATTTTACCACAATAAAAAAAAGTTTTAAAAAGTCAGCTCTTCATTCCAAACTACATTACCTGTCACTTCACGGACCCCAGGAGAAAATCAGGAGATTAGGGACTAAGCCAAATTAGTCTCTAGGCCTCAGTCTCATCATCTGTGAAATGGAAGAGTTGAGTGGAGAATCTGTGATTCCAAGTTGAGATGTTATGTCAGAAGAGGAGAGCTTTGGGGAAAATAACACTATGGAAAGTAAGGTGAAAAAAAGAAAGAAAGAAAGAAAGAAAAAGAAAAAACAACGATGGCCAGGACTATCGAAATGAACACTGACACCTGCTAGACTTTGAGAATTGACTACAGGTCAGACGTCAACATTTTTTATTTAAAATTTATTTAAAATCCTTCAATATAGTGATTGAGAGTTCACCTCCACAAGATCTTTCTTTTTTAAGATTTTATTTATTTATTTAATTGACAGAGAGAGAGAGAGAGAGAGAGAGACAGCGTGAGGGGGAACACAAGCACAGGGAGTGGGAGAGGGAGAAGCAGGCTTCCGGCTGAGCAGGGAGGCCGATGCGGGGCTCGATCCCAGGACCCCAGGATCATGACCTGAGCCGAAGGCAGTCGCTTAACCAACTGAGCCACCCAGGCGCTCCACCTCCACAAGATCTTAAGCTCTTTATTCACTGTTGTATTGCCAGAGCCTAAAACAGTGCCTGTCACAGTAGAAATGCATGAGTGTTTTTTGAATGAATGAATAAGTCCTTATTCAAATCTGTTTAAGCACAAATAAATGATTTTCTTAGGTAGTTCTTGCAAGTGGGATTGCTTCGACTCTACCAAGCATTGCCGAACAGCTCACCAGTGTAATCCTCCTCACAAATACATAGGGGTTGTGTCTCCCCACCCCCTACATTTGGTACCATCACATCTTCTTATTTGTGCCAACTGATAGATGTTAAACATATGTCCTTGTTTTATTTTGCATTTCCCTGATTATTAGTAAGGCTGGACATTTTTCCTTAGGCTTTTCTCATGATTTGCCTGTTCATACCATTTGCCCATTTTTCTAGTGGGTTGTTTAGCTCTTTCATATAGCATGTATTTGGGGTACTAACCCTTTCCTAATGTTTTGCAACTATCTTCCTGTCTTTGGCTTATGTTTTCTCTTTGTGATATGCTTTTTTGACCGGAGATTTTTAATTTTTAAATTTTAAAAAATAAAGTTTATTATTTATTTATTTATCAGTAATTGCTACACCTAAAATGGGGCTCGAACCCATGACCCAGAGAACAGGAGTTGCGTGCTCTTCCAACTGAGCTAGATAGGTGCCCCCAGAAATTTTAATTTTAAAGATTTATTTATTTATTTTAGAGAGAGGGAGGGAGGGAGAGAGAGCACTGCAAGCAGGGGGAGGGGCAGAGGGAGAGAGAAAATCTCAAGCAGACTTCCTGCTGAGCACGGGGCCTGACCCTGAGATCATAACCTGAGCTGAAACCAAGAGTCGGAGGCAATCTGTAGGGGGATCCTTTAAGACTGACTGACCCAGGCTCCCCAGACATTTTAATTTTAATGTTTTCAAATGTATCAGTATTTTCCTTTATGGTTTGTACTTTATGTGTCTTGTTTGAGAAATCCTTTCCTACTCTGGATTGATAGATATTCTCTTTTTTACCTAAAAGGTTTTTTTTTTATTAACCTATTTGAACGTATTAACATATTTTATTAACGTAATTGAAATAATTTGAAAAAATGTTGCAAAACTAAAAATAGTACAAAGGACATTCATATACCCTTTACCTAGTTGACCTAGTGTTAACATTCTACCCATTTATCACTTGATACATGTAATATATGCAACATAACATATATAATACATATACATATCATATTTTTTCTTGACTATTTCAAGGTATGCGACATACATTATACGTTTTTATTACAGCTAAATGCTTCTGGTGCATATTTCCTAGGAATAGGGATAATCTCTTACATTACTACAGACCAGTTATCAACCTCATAAATTTACATTGATAAAATACATTTTATCAAATCTCCCATTCATATCTCAATTTTGTCAGTTGACAAATTTGATGTTGACACACTTCATAGCCTTTTCATAACCCTATAAACCATATAACCATATAGCAGTTTTAGATGATTGTTTTTATAAGTTTATTTCATTATTTTTAGTAATCTCTGCACCCAACGTGGGGCTCGAACTCACAACCCCGAGCTCTAGAGTCGCATGCTCTTCCGACTGAGTCAGCCAGGCGCCACATAACCTTATAGCAGTTTTAAATGCAGGATCCAAAGTAGGAGCAGGGATCGTATTTAATTGTCTTTTTTTTTTTTTACTTCCTTTAATCTAGAACAATTCACCAACCTTTATTTGTCTTTTAGAATACTGATGTTTTTGAAGAATACAGTCCCCTCCCCTGGTTTTTAGTAAAATGTTCCTCATTCTGTGTTTGTCTGATGTTTGCTCGTGGTTAGGTTCGGCTGATGAAAGCAGTCTCAACTGGACCTCTGCACATGTGTGGTATGCAGTCCTGCATCATTGTGTAGATATACTACTGTGTCTTTCCCAGGGCATCACGTCAGGAGGCACACGATGTCTATCTGCCCCTCATCGGTTAATTTTGACCCCGGTCAAAGTGTTGCCCAATCTCTCCACTGTATAAAACGCTTTCTATTTTTTTTTGTGCTTCCTTCCAAATAGTAAGCAATCTGTAGGGGGATCTTTTAAGACATGCAAACATCCCACTTCTCATTACAATTTCCCGCTAGCATAGCATCCACTGAGGATTCTTGCCCGATCCAATCTTTGCCATGATGGCTGAAAAAGGATTCACTGACATGTTTTTAAGTTTTGTTTGTTAGGTATGTCTTTAAATTAATTTGATTTTGTATAGTGTGAGGGATCACACCCTATTCCTTCATCCTGTCTGCTCTCAGATGGCTAGTTAATCAGCTCCATTTGTGGAAAACTCATCCTTTCCCCACTGGTAAGAAACGGCCACTTTTTCATGCCTTAGATTTCCATTTTTGCTGGGTTTGTCCCAGTGTTCTTTATTCTGTTCCATCGGTCTACTTGTTTATTCCCGCACCAATACCCTTTGTAATAAATCTTTTTTTTTTTAAAGATTTTATTTATTTTTATTTGACACAGAGAGAGAGATATAGTGAGAGAGAGCGCACAAGCAGGGGGAGCAGCAGGCAGAGGCAGAGGGAGAAGCAGGCTGCCTGCTGAGCAAGGAGCCCGACACGGGGCTCGATCCCAGGACCCTGGGATCGTGACCTGAGCCGAAGGCAGCCGCTTAACCGACTGAGCCACCCAGGCGCCCCTGTAATAAATCTTGATATGTGGTAGAGCAAGTCTCCCATCACATTCCCCTTTAAATTTGTCTTAATCATCTTTGTCCTCCAGGCACTATATTCATTATCACAGGTACTTTTCACAACAACCTTCAGAGAGGTTAAGCAACTTTCCCAAGGTCAGGAAGGAGGAATTTGAACCCCGGCTCGCCCAAGGCCGGAGCTCTTGCCCTTATTTCCTGGGGTTCTGCCTTCCCCAAGGCCCAAGGGCCAGGTTTCTAGGCACGGAGAAGTGGAAATCAGAGAATTAAGTGTGGGCAGATGAGAGAAGAAAGACAGATACCAGACTGGTTTGGGTTTGGTCTTATATGGACTTTGCCGGCCAAGGGATGAGGCTTGAACTTGGAGGCCAAAAGTGGAAACAGATGATTGGAGGGAATGAGCCTGAGAGATGCCCACCCCCACCCCCGCGAAACTGATCACCCATGGGCTCATCTTACTGCTTCCCAGGCTGAGCAGGGTTAATGTGGCAGCAGCTTGAAAAGGGGGACCTGCGGCTGCTTTCATCTTGGGTGTCGGGGGGGCCCAGGTTGAGAGGCACGGAGGAGAAAGAGTCCGCTGGTTGCCTGGGGGCCAGGATAGATCCCACTCCAGGGAGGCCCATCCTCCATCAACTCCTCCCTGCCTGATTAAGGGACCCTAATCAGCTTGGGGAGATTAAGGACTCGGGACAGCTGTTCCCACCCCCCACCCCCCCCACCCCCTGCCCTGGGCCGGCCTGGCAAAGGAGACCTGTGGGAGGGCGTCAGAAGGGGGATCTGCCCTGTGACCCCTCACCCGGGGCCTGGGCCCGAGCCCCGGACTTTCCGGTGAGTGGCAAAGGCCCCTCCGCAGGGACTCGGGTCCCTTCTGCCCCAGATGGATCTGAGGAGGGCATGGGCGTGTCTCCACTGACCCCCCGATGGCTCTGGCGGGGGGGGGGGGGGGGGCACCCGGGGCCCCCCCGCGGGGGCGGGGGGGGGGGGGGGGGGAGGCAAAAGGGGAACAGGCAGCAGGAGAAGCAGGGGTTTGGGGGGTGGGGGGTGCGGTGGGCTTCCAGGCTAAGCCCTTGATCCCCATAGAGTCGTCCCAGCCCCGGAGGGGGGTGTTGTGGAAATGGATCCACGTCCCGGGTTAGTTGGGCTTTGAGAAACTGGTGGGGTGTGGGGCGTTTGTAGAGAGAGCCCTACGAGAGCTCTGGGGGCCTCGTCCGCTCATCCGGCTCCGTTTCTGCTCCCAGAAGCCGGCGATGAGCGCGTGCGCCCTCCTTGAGGGTGCGCTTCGGGACACCGGGCTCAGCGCCCCCGCGCTGCGGGCTCCATCCCCGCCCCGCGTCCCCCGGGCCCTGCCCTGGCCCCGGCCCCGGCCCCGGCTCCGGCTCCTGCTGCTGCTGCTTCTCCTGCCGCCCTCCGTCCTCTCGGCCGTCTTCACAGTGGGGGTGCTGGGCCCCTGGGCCTGCGACCCCATCTTCGCGCGCGCCCGCCCGGACCTGGCCGCCCGCCTGGCCGCCGCCCGCCTGAACCGCGACCCGGCGCTGGGAGGCAGCCCCCGCTTCGAGGTCACGCTGCTGCCGGAGCCGTGCCGGACGCCGGGCTCCCTGGGGGCGGTGTCCTCCGCGCTGGGCCGCGTCTCGGGCCTCGTGGGGCCGGTGAACGCCGCGGCCTGCCGGCCGGCCGAGATCCTAGCCCAAGAGGCGGGCGTGGCGCTGGTGCCCTGGGGCTGCCCCGGGACGCGGGCGGCGGGCACGACGGCCCCCGCCGGGACGCCCGCGGCGGACGCCCTCTACGCTCTCCTCCGCGCCTTCCACTGGGCACGCGTGGCCCTGGTCACCGCGCCGCAGGACCTGTGGGTGGAGGCGGGCCGCGCGCTGTCCGTCGCGCTCAGGGCCCGGGGTCTGCCCGTGGCCCTGGTGACCACCATGGACCCCTCGGACCTGTCGGGAGCCCGGGAGGCCCTGAGGAGGGTCCAGGACGGGCCCAGAGTCAGTGGTAGGCTCCCCTGCAGGGTGCGGGGAGGGGGGCAGGGCCGCCGGCGGGCAGCCGGGCGCCGCAGTGAGCCGGAGTCTCCGTCGGTCGGTCCGCAGCAGTGATCATGGTGATGCACTCGGTGTTGCTGGGCGGCGAGGAGCAGCGCTGCTTACTGCAGGCGGCAGAAGAGCTGGGCCTGGCCGATGGCTCCCTGGTCTTCCTGCCCTTCGACACGCTCCACTACGCCTTGTCCCCGGGCCCGGAGGCCTTGGCCGCGCTCGCCAACAGCTCACAGCTTCGTAGGGCCCACGATGCAGTGCTCACCCTCACGCGTCACTGTCCCCCGGGAAGCAGCGTGATGGACAGCCTGAGCAGGGCCCAGGAGCACCAGGAGCTGCCCTCTGACCTCAACCTGGAGCAGGTAGAGGGACCAGGGAGGAGGGAAGAGGAGAGGAGAGCGGGGGAAGAGAGCAGGAGATGCCGGAGAGGGGAGAGGAGGATGGAGGCAATGAGAAGTTGACAGGGTCAGTGGAATCAGAGGATGGAGTCAGTGGGAGACAGGAGGATGGCACGAGTAGGGAGAGACTAACTAGCGGCCCCACCTGTTCTGAAGTTTCTTGGGTAATGTAAAGGCTCTGGTCTTGCTTGGGGCATCTTAGTGTACTGGGATTGCTTCTGGACGTGGGCAGTGAGACCTCTCAGGCCCAGCTCCAAGCAGTAGACCCTAGTGAAGTCTACCCTGCAATGCTTGGCAGTCTGCTTCAAAGTAAACCCACCTCCAGCGCAGTCTATAATACACTGCTGGTGTTCTTAAGAGAACAGGAAGGAGGAAGGATGCAGCTCCAATCTCCATGCCCAGTTTAGAAGTGTTTCTTCTGGGGCTTCATCTGGTGGTCATAACTTTTTGAGAGCCTTGACAACTTGTGAGAAGCAGGAAGATCTCTAGGTGGAGCCAGGAGCTCCCATGATCATTGAGATCCGCAGCGTACTCCCGACAACCAGCTAACACCCAGGATTCCCTGAGATTCCAGAATCCCAGTTCAGACCATCTAACTCCATACCAGTCATAGAAAAGAGAGGGGGCTGGAAACCACTAAGATAGAAGGGAGTTTAGATGTCAGTGGGCAGTAAATTAACCACCACAAAGGCCCTACTCAAAGGGTTGAACTTGAGAGATGGCTGTGAGATATCCCCCCCCAACACCCCTAGTCTCCTCCAAGAGGATTTGGGGTAGCCAATGGAGAAAGGATGAGAAGAGTCAATAACAAGAGGAGAAAAAGACTCAGTTAGTCACAGTGGTGAAATGGGGTGCGGGGCAGGTGGATGAAGTGATGAAAAAGCGTCTTCAGTTCTCCTTAACTGGCACAACCTTCCACCTAGTTCCCTATGAGACCCCTGGAAGTCACCCTTGATTCCTCTCATCTTCCCCCTAATACACACACACACACACACACACACACACACACACACATCCAGACATCAAGTCCTGTCAGTTTTACTTGGTAAAAGTCATTTGAATCCATCCACTTTCTCCATTCCCACCGCCCCTGCCCTGGGTCAGGCCACAGCCCCTCTGATCTAAATCTTGAAACAGAATCTGCCAAATGGTCTCTGCTTCAATGCTTACCTGCCCCGGGCCTTTCTCCACCCAACAATCAGTTCAAACTTCAGAAATCGGACAAATCTGACTGTGTCACACCCCTGTTCAGAGCCTCCCCGGGGCTTCTCTCGCCCTGAATAGACGCAGGTCTCTTCAGATGGCTGACCAGGTGTCTTGTCTTCCTCTCTCTTCCATTTTCCTTGAACTTCAACCAGACAGTGCTACTTTGGGTTTCCTAAATGTGCCCTTCTCTTTTGCCTCTGTGCTGCGGGGTGTGCTCTTCCCTCTCTCCTGCCCCTCTTGTCCCCCAGATAATTCTGACTCATCCTCTGAAGGATGGTCACCTCTTCTGGAAGCCTTCTCCTCCTCCACCCTACCCTCACCCATGGCACTGCCTTAGCCTCGGTGTCTGTTTCCCCGACTAGAAGAAAGATTCCTCGGGACAGGGACTCTATCTTATCAAGATCTCAGTATCACCTATTACTTTACACGGTGCCTGGCTCTGGGAGAGATGGGAACCTGGAAAAATAAGCTTGATGAAATGGGGTGATAGCCTTGGGGGAAGAAAAGAAGGAAAAATAGAAGAGAGAAGCCAACCAAAAGATAGGAAAGGAGGCTTTTAGGTGAATGAGAGGTAATGATATGAAAAACATAAGCAGGGCAACCAACAGGAAAGGGGAGAGAGGAGCTGTTGGTGATGGAGAGTAGGAATAACCAGCGGTGAGAAGAGCCTAAGAACCGTGAAAAGAGGGAAGGTCAGCGAGGAAGAGGGGAGAGAAGAGAGCCAATGGGGAGAGAGGAGGAGAGGGTCATTGGGGAGAGAGGAGGAGAGGGCCAATGGGAAGAAAGAGAGAGAGAGGATAGAGCCAATGAGGAGAGAGGAGGAGAGCGCCAATAGGGAGAAAGGAGGAGAGAGCCAATGGGGAGAGAGGAGGAGAGAGCCAATGGGAAGAAAGAGAGGAGAGAGGCAATGGGGAGAGAGGAGGAGAGAGCACCCAGGGACACGGGGAAGCACTAAGGAGGTGTGAAGAGTCTATACACGCGGGGCTTGAGGGCTTGAAAGAAGCAGTGAAAGGCTGGGTGGGCCAGTCAGCCCGCGTCTGTGTGTGGGCGGTGACCCCAAACCCTGAGCCCATCCTCTCCTTCCTCAGGTGTCCCCACTCTTCGGCACCATCTACGACGCGGTCTTCCTGCTGGCGGGGGGCGTGGCGCGGGCGCGGGCGGCCGCGGGGGGCGGCCGGCTGTCCTCAGAGGCGGTGGCCCGCCACATGCAAGATGCCCAGGTGCCCGGCTTCTGCGGGGCCCTGGGAGGAGCCGAGGAGCCCCCGTTCGTGCTGCTGGACACGGATGCGGCGGGGGACCGGCTCTTCGCCACCTACATGCTGGACCCCACCCGGGGCTCCCTCCGCTCGGCTGGGACCCCGGTGCATTTCCCTAGAGGCAGAGGAGCACCTGGGCCCGACCCCTCGTGCTGGTTCGAGCCAGACGTCATCTGCAACGGAGGTGAGGGCGAGCACCCCAGCCCCCCACTGGGACGGTCAGCGCGGACCCGCCACAAACTGGTGAAAGAGAGTGAACTCTCGCCCTGTAACTCCTTCCAGGTCCTCCTCAGACCCCTGGCTTGTGCGGACCCTCTCTCTTGCCAAGCCCCCAAAGCCCTCTTGGAACTTTTCTAGCATCCCCAGAGGCTCCCCTCTGCAGAACCCATAGCCTTTCCCTAGACCTCGTTCTGGGCTCCCGTCCGCCTTTGCTAGAGCCTCCAGGATTTGACATGACTGCATACCTCGATAGAGAGGGCGCCTCCCCCTGGCCGCGGGGCCCTCAGCGTTCCTCCTCTCACTGCCTCTCCAGGAGTGGAGCACCGCCTCGTCTTTATCGGCTTCCTCCTGGTGGTTGGGATAGGGCTGATGGGGGCCTTCCTGGCCCATTATGTGAGGTGAGTATGGGAGTGAGGCGGGTAGGAGATGAGCTTGGCTCTCCATCTCCCAGAATTGCATCTGGGCAGCAAGGAGAGCAGGCTGAGCCCGCTCAAGAGTGGAAAAAGGGAGGACTGGGGGAGAGGCGGTGCCCCAAGGGGCGGCCGGCCAGATGATGTTTGGTTTGGGGATGGCTGCTCTCCCCTGAGCCAACGCTATCCCCTACCTGCCTCCTCTCATGGACTTTGGTCCCCTTTGAGCAGATGACATCCTTTCCCTCCCAGGCATCGGCTACTTCACATCCAAATGGTCTCTGGCCCCAACAAGATCATCCTGACTCTGGACGATATCACCTTTCTCCACCCGCAAGGGGGCAGCACGCGAAAGGTGGGGGAAGCAGGGAGGCAAGGGATCTCTGGCAGGGAGCCCGCTCTCCAAGAGTCCTTCCGTGTATATCTGTTCCCCTGCCTGGGCCAGCCCTCACCTCAGCCCCCACCTGGGAAGGCCTCCTTTCTGGCCTGGCTCCCTCTCAGGTCTGAGTTCTGGGGGTGTGCAATGAGAGTAAGAGCTCCTGTCCCTGCTGCTTCCCTGGGGCAGCGTGAAGCTCCGAGAAAACCAACTTGTTTGTTTTGTAAACTGTAAAGTGCAGTGCAATTGGGAAGTAATGTCATTATCACCTTCCCTAATTAAGAGTTCTTCGCCTCCTCTCTGTAATCCCCAGAACTCAGCCTGACCTCAACCCAGGACTCTAACCCTACAGTATATTTTGATCCCTTGCATTGACCTCTGCCCTCCAGGTGGCCCAGGGGAGCCGAACGAGTCTGGCCGCCCGCAGCACGTCAGACATTCGCAGCGTCCCCAGCCAGCCCTCGGATAGCTCCAACATTGGTCTCTATGAGGTGAGCCTTACCCCGGCCAGGCCCGGCTCTATTCCTGGAGTGGTGTTATATCTTGCAGGCTCCAGAAAATGGTGATAGGAGCCCAGAATGGGCTCTGGGAAGAGGTCATGGGTTCCCCAAAGGGGAGCATCTGGGAATCCTTCCTGCCCCAGGATTCCGCCTTAGCCTTTATCCAGATGCGTGCTCCTCAAAGGCTAATCCCAGTGGCTCAGAGGCTGGAGGCCTGACTGGGGGGGGGGGGGGATGTACTGGGCCCATGCAGCCTGGTGTGGCCCACTGAAGCCATCCCCTGCCCTGTCCCTTCAGTGATCCAAGCCTTCAGGTTACCAGAGGATATGGGCCTCCTTGGGAAGGTTGGGGCAGAGGGGCACCTGGGATGTGGTCTCATGGTCACAAAAAGGACATTTCCAGGACATGGATTGTTCGGGGGAGTTTCCAGACAGGGCTGTCCCCAACTCAAGACAGACCCAAGTCTTTGCCCCACCCAGCATTGCCACCCAGTTCAGCTCAAACTCAGGAACAACAAGCCTTAGAGGGGGAAAAAGAAAGTCACAAAAGCGCATTAGGATCTTAACTATGGGTCAGCCAATCTGAACTTGGTGGTATGGGGGCGAAATTGTGAACAGACTCAGAGAGAGCTGTGGGAACTCAGCTAATTAGGAGGGTGGGATGGAGATTTAGAGTTCCCAAGCGTCAGGTCACACAGAGAATGCAGCGGCTCCTACCCCGTCACCTGCGTCCCCGTGAACCAGCCCGACCAACAGCTGAGGACAGAGCGGCTCAGAGCCTGGAGGGGAACTGCCTGTCCTTCGCAGTTTGTCTGTAATAAAAAGCCTGATCTACCCAGACTCCTGACTCCCAGCACAGTGCTCTCTCATGGCAACAGAGGGTGCCGAGGGCTGTGGTCTCAGTGACATGTGTGGTGGTAATGGCTTGCTTAGTAAGGCTGTTGGCAAGCGCATCTGAGGGGGTGAGGACAGCCATGCAAGGGGGGGCTCCCTCCCGGCTAGCTGTGAAGTGGACCCGCAGACCTCAAGCTCCTTGCTCCTGATGCTCTGTGTCACCGGGAAGATGTATCTGCGGCAGGGGGCCAGTGGAAATGTGGGGGCCCTAGGGATCCTCGCCTCCTGGGGTTTTAAGAAACTGAGTTCACACAAAGCAAAAGGAAAGAAAGAAAGAAAGAAGCCGAGTTCACTACTCCCATCTCTGCTCCAGGGAGACTGGGTTTGGTTGAAGAAATTCCCGGGGGATCACATAGCTATCCGCCCAGCAACCAAGGAAGCCTTCTCCAAGGTGAGAGTGGGCCCTCCTCTCTAAAGCAGATTTCTACGCTCTTTCGTAATACTAGTTCTTTCTTTTGGTGTGCTTATCATGATTTGTCATTGTAGGTTCAGTGTGGGCTTGCGTATTTTTTTAAAGATTTATTTATTTATTTTAGAGAAGGGGGGGCAGAGGGAGAGAGAGAATCTCAAGCAGACTCCCCGACTCAGGGCTCGATCCCACGACCGTGAGATCATGACCTGAGCTGAAATCAAGAGTCGGACGCTCCACCGACTGAGCCACCCAGGCGCCCCTCTAGCGTATTTCTTATCTGCCTCACTCACTGGACTGCAAGCTAAGTGAGGGTTTCCCCGGCCCCATCATTGCATGTTTGGCACCCAGCACGGTGTCTGGAACGTTAGAGAGACGTAATAAATGTTTGTTGAGTGAATGACAGAAAGTTAAAAAGGGCTTGAGCGAGGGGGAAGCTGGCAGGCAAGCAGTAGACTGGCTTATTCTGGTCCTTACATCACGCAGCCCTGGCCTGGCCTCCTTCCCTGAGGCCTCGACCGAAGCTCTGTGGCCACAGCTGCAGAGTGACTTAGGGTCAACCGGCTAAATCACCATTCAATGGCAGGCATCTCAGATGAAAGCAAGCCCCTTACTGGACCGAAGGACGGCCGTCACCCGCTAGCCCCTGTTTTCCCAGGCTGCCCAGACTGGGGGGGGGTTTGCTGTCCTCCTCTGGGACCACAGCTCGACTGCTCAGTCTCTCCTTCTCTAACCTGGGGAGGCTGGGAGTCTCAGACATTTCTGACACAGTGACAGAACCAAGCAAGGCGGCCCTGAGCCATCACCCGCACAGCCATTTCTGGTGCTTTCTTTGAAAACAGTGAGGCTTCTTCCTGGTTCTCTCTGCAAGGGCTGTCACATCAGAAGGGGAGAGTGCTGGTGCTGGGGGCTTCTCCATGGAGTGTTCCCCCCTAAATCCAGGCAGTTCAAAGTCTTACCGGAACCTGCCTGGGTCCTGGTTCCCCCCGCAAGGTTGTCTTTTCAGTCCTAACTTGAAGCTAAAGCCTGCTAAGCATCTGAACCGGGGAGACGTGATCTGCGGAAGCAAGCCTCTCTCCACGCCCCACGGACCTTTCCATCCACCATTCTTATCCCATCTTCCGAGTTGGGACACTCAGAAACAGGCCTGAATAACAGGTCTCCTCCTCACGTTGCTTCCAGGGCAGAAAATGCCCGTTCACTTTCTCCCTCCCAGCTCCGGGAGCTCCGGCAGGAGAACGTGGCCCTCTACCTGGGGCTCTTCCTCGGCGGCGGCGGAGCGGGTGGCTCGGCGGCCGCGGGGGAAGGCATGCTGGCTCTGGTCTCAGAGCACTGCGCCCGGGGCTCCCTCCACGACCTCCTCGCCCACAGAGACATCAAGCTGGACTGGATGTTCAAGTCCTCCCTCCTCCTGGACCTCATCAAGGTGTGTGGGGTGCGGGTGTGGCGGGGAGGACAGGTCAGGGAGCCGCGGGGCTGAGGCCGCCTTCCCTCCCACCCCTCCAGGGAATGAGGTATCTGCACCATCGAGGCGTGGCCCACGGGCGGCTTAAGTCACGGAACTGCGTGGTGGACGGGAGGTTCGTGCTCAAAGTCACGGACCACGGCCTCGGGCGACTGCTGGAAGCGCAGAGGGTGTTAGCGGAGCCTCCCAGCGCTGAGGGTAGGATTCCTGGCTGCCTCCCGCGCGCGGAAGCGCATCCCCCAGGATTCCCATTATTTCCAGGGTCCCTCCACCCCTCCCTCCGCCTTCGCATGCTCTCCATTCCACCGCCACTGGACGTGGCTGCCACCACGGAAAAGGTCTTGTGACTTCTGAGATGCGAAGGGTGGGCTCTGTGATTGGGGAGGTGGGGGCTGGCTGGGGGCGTGGCTTGTGCCTGAAGGGCGGAGTCTCCTCTGAGCTCTGCTGGGTCTGAAGGGCGGAGCCTATTTGTGAGGACCCCGCTTTCTCTGGGACCCGCGTTGGTTTTCTGGTAGTTTTATCTGGGGGGTAGCTGCAGGTAGCGAGGCCAGAGTCCGCCTGGGGGCTGGTGAGTGGGTGCGAGCCTGGCCTTCCTGGTTAGGGTGGGGGTCTGTCCCCGGCGCCCCCAATGCCCTCCGCTTGCCCACGCCCCCTTCCCCGACCCCAGACCAGCTATGGACAGCCCCGGAGCTGCTTCGCGACCCGGCCCTGGAGCGCAGGGGGACGCTGGCTGGTGACGTCTTCAGCCTGGGCATCATCATGCAGGAGGTCGTGTGTCGCAGCGCCCCCTATGCCATGCTGGAGCTGACTGCCGAGGGTACGCCGCCCCTCGCCTGGGCCTTTGGGCTAGGAAGGCAGGCTGCCGTTAGGCAGAGCCTCGCCAGCCCCAGCCTCTTTTCCCGAAGGCCCGGAGCTGAGGCTTAATTATGGGGGCCTCCCTTATGTGGGTCTGAAGGGTCAGGGCAGTGGAGAGCCAAGCATCGGGATGGACGGGGCGGCTCTTAGACGCGCAGACTTCAGTGGTTGCCTCTGTCCTCGTCCTGGCCCCAACCTGCTCCTCCAACTGAGGGAGCAGGCTCCTCTCTGGTTCTTAGGTGCCCCAGGGAGGGAGCAGTGTTGGGAGAAGGGGGTGTAGAGCAGTCGGATCTGGTTCAGATCCTTGATCACCCCAACCTGATCACCCCAACCCTCCCTCTTGTTATGTGCAGTAGCTGTTAGGTTCTGCCTATCACCTCTTACTGCCCCCTGTCCCCCAGGGTTCAAGATCTTTTTGTTGCTCCAGCAACCCCCTCCTTCACTACACTTTCCCACCTACCGAAGCTCTGATTTAAAGAACCCCCGTCCAGTGTCCCCATCTTGAGCTTCAGCAATCAGGCCAGAGTCAGAAGTGGCTTCTCTTGGCCCCCTTATGCCTCCAGAAGTGGTGCAGAGGGTGCGGAGCCCCCCTCCACTGTGTCGGCCCTCTGTGTCCATGGACCAGGCGCCCATGGAGTGCATCCAGCTGATGAAGCAATGCTGGGCAGAGCAGCCAGAACTTCGGCCCTCCTTGGACCGCATCTTCGACCAGGTCAGGGACTGGGATTGGGGCTAGGGCTGCGCTGGCCACGTGTCAGCAACCTGGGGAGGCTTCCAGAAGGCAGGCTAGCAGGATCTCTGATCTCCAGGCTATCTCCCAAAGGGGTAGTCTGAGGACTGGGATTAGGTGGGGGCAGCGTGAGAACAGGGGCTATGGAGGCCTTTGGAGCGGGAGACAGAGCTCTGGGTGGGAGAAATGTTTGGCACCGTGTGGCAGAAAGACCCTTGGCCTGGGAGTCCAAAGGCTGGGCTGGTTCCAGTGCCTTGACAATTACTAGCTGAGAGTAGCTGACCTCGGAGAACCCCCATTTCCTGTCTGTCTCCTGATAATGTGTGAAAACACAGGGCCTGGCATCCCCGGGCGGTAGGGGGTGGTTGATGAGTACAAGATGAACGGGGAGGGGGGGTGGCACACAAGGGTCACGGCAGCCCAGGTCCCACCAGCTTCCTCCTCCTGCTAGTTCAAAAGTATCAACAAGGGCCGGAAAATGAACATCATTGACTCGATGCTGAGGATGCTGGAGCAGTACTCCAGTAACCTGGAGGACCTGATCGGGGAGCGCACAGAAGAACTGGAGCTAGAGAAGCAGAAGACCGACCGGCTGCTCAGGCAGATGCTGCCACTGTGGGTGCCTGTGGGCGGGAGGGGGGCGGGGGGGGGGCAGTGGGAATAGCGGGGATGCAGCCCGTCTGGCGTGTCTGGGTAACCCCGCCACCCACCATCCCTAGTTCTGTGGCTGAGGCCCTGAAGATGGGGACACCTGTGGAGCCCGAGTATTTTGAGGAGGTGACGCTCTACTTCAGCGACATCGTGGGCTTCACCACCATCTCAGCCATGAGCGAGCCCATCGAGGTGGTGGATCTGCTCAACGACCTCTACACGCTCTTCGACGCCATCATCGGCTCCCACGACGTCTACAAGGTGGGGTGTGCGTGGGTGGGGGGGCAAAGCACCCTTCAGCTTCACCAGCCCCCAGCCCACTTGCCCCAGTCCTTCGAAGCCCTCTGTCCCTTCTGCCAGCTCCGCAGGTTGGAAGCCTCCCCCGGATCCTTGCACTAACCCCCGTTGAGGTCCCCCGACAAGGGACAATGGCTTTGGGGGAGAGGGGTGCTCGGAACTGAAGCCGCACGACCCCTTCCCTCAGGTGGAGACAATTGGGGACGCCTACATGGTGGCCTCGGGGCTGCCCCAGCGGAACGGGCAGCGGCACGCCGCCGAGATCGCCAACATGGCTCTGGACATCCTCAGCGCCGTGGGCTCCTTCCGAATGCGCCACATGCCCGAAGTGCCCGTGCGCATCCGCATCGGCCTGCACTCGGGTAACTCCCGGGCCCTCGAGCCCGCCCGCCCCGCGGGGGCCCGGCTCCGCAGTCCAGAGACAGGACGCCCACTCACGGAGTGGGGGGTGGCGGTGGGGGGACGTGTGTGGGAGCTGCCTCTGCCTACCAGCGCCCCCGTTGTGGCTGAGAGGTACCCTTGAGAGTGTTGCCTGGGGAGCGGGTGGAGCTGATGGGGTGCCAGCGTCCCCCGAGGTGCTAGGTGCCCCCCAGCCGCCAGCACGGCCATCCGCAGCCCAGGCCCCGGCCGCCCACCCTGTGCGTCTCCGCAGGCCCGTGCGTGGCGGGCGTGGTGGGCCTCACCATGCCGCGGTACTGCCTGTTTGGGGACACGGTCAACACCGCCTCGCGCATGGAGTCCACGGGGCTGCGTGAGTGGGGCGGGGGCGGGCGGGGCTGGGCTGGGGGGCGACTCACTGAGCAGCGGGGGAACGGCTAGGGAGGTGGGGTGCACGCGGGAGGGGAGTCCCGAAATCCCCGCGCCCCCCTGTCATCCCAGCTTACCGTATCCACGTGAACGTGAGCACCGTGCGGATTCTCCACGATCTGGACCAGGGCTTCCAGACCGAGGTGCGGGGCCGCACCGAGCTGAAGGTGAGGCTAGGCCCCGCCCCGTCCTGGACCCAGGCCGGGTTCCACTCAGACCTCCAGATCCACCCGCCCTCCCCCCAGCCCCCTAAGTGCTCCCCTCCCCCGTGTTTCCCCAGGGCAAGGGCGCTGAAGACACCTACTGGCTGGTGGGCAGACGCGGCTTCAACAAGCCCATCCCACAACCTCCTGACCTGCAACCGGGGTGAGGAGCCAGCCTCCCGCCCCCTTCACGCCTTCTCCGGGTCTCCTGCGGGTCTCCTGCGGGTCTCCTGCGGTGCCTGACCCCGCCCTCCCACTCCCCCTCCCTGAAGCTGCCGCCCTCTCTACCGCAGGGCCAGCAACCACGGCATCAGTCTGGAGGAGATCCCCCTGGATCGGCGACAGAAGCTGAAGAAGGCGAGGCCGGGCCTGTTCTCTGGGAAGTGAGGCCCAACCCACACAGGTGCTGCCCTTCTGCTCCCAAGCCCAGCTGCCAGTCTCCTCTCAGACTCCGGGGTGGGGTGGGGGGCTACCCACCTCTGGGAGATGCTTTCTGGGGAACAGGCACCTCTTCCCCAGCCTTAGGGCCTAGTGGCCTAGCCCTGCCTGCTGAACTTCCCACCCAAGCCGGGTGTCCCCATCCCTGGTCTGACCGAGTGAGCCCAGGCTCGTTCCTAAACCCGGGGATTTTCCCTGGGAGGGAAGCACCAGCTGCAGGGATTCTGGTTCAGTAGGTCTGGAGTGGTCCAGGAATCCAGACTTGAGAACCCCTGTACACATGACCCGAGACCTCTCCTCAGACCCCCCCACTGCATTAACCAGGCATCCCTGCCAGGCTGCACAAGAGACCACTCTAGGGAGCAGCATTCGGCAGAGGACAAGATGAACGCTGTCTCTAGAGTTCTGTCAGGGCAGAAGCCCTGCCCTCTACCTTCCTTGAAAAAACTTTGATCCATGACCTTCCCCTTCCTAGGTGAACCCCCGTGACCCCTTTTCACGATTTGCCTTTGACACACTCCTCTTTCTCTCAGGAGTATTCCGGAAGGTCCTTTTCCTGAAAGTTGCTGCTATAGGTGACCAAAAGTCTGGCTAATAATCAGTGGCTTCTTGCCAGCTCTGCCTCAAAGGATTCTGGGCCTTTACAGGAGCTGGTTGCAAACCTGCTGTGTGACCTCGGGAAAGTTTCATGCGCTCTCTGGGCTTGGGTTCCCCCTCCGTGATGAAATAAGGAGAGGCCTAGGTGGTTTCCGCACTCCCCTGCTCTGACAGCTAAGCATCAGCGTGGTTGGCCTGGGGATACAGGCCACTGGGCTTGGGGCCTCCAGCCCCAGTGACTCAGCCCTTCAGGAGAGGTTGGGGTGGGGATTCTCCACTTTCTAGGCCAACCCCCCCCAGGCCCCAGGAAGGAGGGTCTGGGATTGGCTGCCCCAACCCCAGAGGTGGGGGGAGGAGACCTCCTGTTCCTCCAGAGCAGGGTTGTCCAGTGGCCTGAGGATTAGTCTCTGTTTAGCTTCCAGCATCCTTCCCTTCATCCCCCCCCCCCCCGCCCCCACCCAGTCAGGAACCGGCTCCTTCCTCGGGCACAACCATGACTTGCCCAAGTGCAGAGAAAAGCCGGCTTCAAGGCTTTGGGTAAAGGAAGGGAAACAGGCTGCACCAAACCTTTACTAACCAGAACCCCTAAGGAGTCGTAGTTTTCCCTGCGTGGTTGGTGGGCCAGGAGCAGTGACAGCTGCTAGAAATGCAGACTCTCGGGCCCAGACCTGAAGCAAATCAGAATCGGCATTTTAACGAGCTCCCTCCGAGTGTTTCTGTGCACTTGAACGTCAGCGAATCGTGTCACTACGTGATCCTAAGAATCCCTAAGATTTCATAGAAACCAACCCCGAGACTTGTTTTGTCTGGGCTCTGGGGTAGTTTTGTTTTGAGCTTACATTTAGAAATGTTAGGGCTTCGCTCTCCCGTTCTAATGGTCCCCGCCCCTCACTTGAGCTCAGGACTCGGGGAGTAGCTGCTGGTGGGATCCCAGGAGCTCCCGGCGCTGGTCTGGCCTGGCTTGTGAAATCCACAAGCTCTGTAGTCCTCCCACCCCCCTTCCTAAAGGCTGAGAATGAATGAGTAAGAAATCTAAAATCCAGCACTTGTAGCTTCTGGTTACTTGAGGTGGTGCTGCTAGAATGAGTAATTTAGCGCAATTTAAAAAACTTTTTTTTTTTTTTTAAAGATTTTATTTATTTATTTGACAGAGACACAGCGAGAGAGGGAACACAAGCAGGGGGAGTGGGAGAGGGAGAAGCAGGCTTCCCGCAGAGCACGGAGCCCGATGCGGGGCTCGACCCCAGGACCCTGGGATCCTGACCTGAGCCGAAGGCAGACGCTTAACGACTGAGCTACCCAGGCGCCCCTAAAAAACGTTTTAAATGGAGTCTGGAGATGATGAGTTAAAGTTTAAAAAAAAAAAAAAACCCAGATGTGCGCGCATGCGTGCGCACACAGTATTTTTTAAAAAATTATGTACATTCTTAAATATCTCTTCAGATTTTCTCTGTACTTGGGTCCCGGGGATTGAGGGCAGGCCACATTGCTGGCACAGGGCTTGACAATGTGACTCAAGCCCTCACTCCCCTGTCCCTTCCCAGGCCTCCCCCTCCCTGCCCCCAGAATCCCCCACTTCCAACCTTTCTCTCTCCTTCCATCCCACCTGTGAGGATGGCCTGTGATTCAAGGGAGCCTCCAGGCAGAGTTGACCCAGGATTACCGGATTACACGCAAGAAGACTAGCATGGGCAGGCTGGGGCAGGAAGTCCTAGGGGAGGAGGAGCTTGGGCCCAAATCCAGTTTAGGGTAGAGGTGGAGGCAGCAGGGCTGAGCAGGTCCCTTCCCGCCTTCACCTCTGCCTTGTCCGGAGACCTGAGTGGGCAGATGTGACCCGGGAGGAGCCTGTAGAGGTCGAGAGAGCGGAGGCCCAGCCCAGAGCTCACAGAGCCGGTGAGAGAAGGGCTGGGAAGGTCGAGGCACAGTCTCCCCATTTCTGTGGAAACTTCCTTCCTGGGCCCAATCAGTGTCCTAGAGCCCCGCTCCCCACCGGCCTCCAGCCCCCCTCACCTGCTCACCCCTGTGGTTCCTGGGACGCGGGCAGCCCCAGCCCCGAGAGCACCTGGCTTGGCCATCAGGCTCTCCCCACCCTCAGATGTGTTTACACTACCTCTGCTGGCTGGCCTGCGCCGGGGGCCCCCACGTGGGGCTGTCCTCGCCTTCGGGGTGGTTCTGTAGCCCCGACCCGTGATGGCCAGCAGGGCCCTCCCGCAGCTGTTGCTGCTTCCGTCCCGTAGCTGCGACTCCACATCATGTCCCGGGGCTCACTCGGCGCCTTTTCTCTGCTGCTCCTCAGGGTCGGGGCCCTGCTCCCCATCCCCAGCTGCAGTGGGCCCCAGGCACCCCGCTTTGGGGGAATCTGTGACGCTGCATCATGGGGGCCTGTGGTCACTGGGACCTTCTGGACTGTGTGCTGTGGACGCCAGGCCGTGTGCCACGGTGCTGGGTCCTGGGAGGGTGAGGACTGAAATAAAGGCGAGCTTTCTTCCATGCCACGGTTTGAGAATGTTTGGGCCTGGACGGTCCGAAAACCCCTTCCCTGCGGCGTTCGAACCTGGCGTTTCCCGGGACGGCTTCAGGTAGGGGTGAGTCTCAGCGATGGCCGAGGCAGAGGGAGGTGAGCTGAGGCCCACAGCTCCCCCAGCAACTACTCTGCTCAGGGGGTCTGCTCTGAGGGGACAAAGCAGGGAAGCCTCAGGCTTTTCAGGTTTCTAGAAAAGACCAGGGGCCCTGAGGCTCTGGAAAAGGGTGGTGTGGCCTCATCCCTGGGTCGCAGGCAGGAGAGGGGAAGGAAGACAGGAGCAGAGCTGTTCTGTGACCAGGCCGCAGGGGAGCCAGAGCCCAAGACTAAAGGAACGGGGCCCACAAATGTAGAAACTGAGGCCCTTTCATCTCTGGGCAGGACTTCACAACTCACATCCCGCCTCTCACCCCTCAAGAGCCTGCCACTGGGGCAGAAGAGACTGCCCCCAAGCCACCAGGGGGTGACCGGCCCATTGGTCGTCCCTTGTCTCTCAGCCCTACGTCCCGGCCCCAGGCCTGACGTTTCTGACATGACAACTCGAGATGGGCATCGGTGGCTGTAACTTCCTGGCATCCCCAGTGTCCGTGGAGCTGACCCCAGACCTCCCCCCTCCAGTCACTGCATCCCTCTGCTGGAAGCTGAGTGAAGAAGCTGCCTGTTTTCTCTGGGGTTACTGAGAGGGCAGGACGCGGGGCCGTCCGAGACACAGGGCATCGCTGACAGAGGGGCGGCGTGGCCTCTGCCCCTCGCTGGGCCTAAGGCCGGATTGGCTGTTTGAACACTGTGGGCTAGTTGTTGGCTTAAGCCAGACTGGATTCGGTGTTGTTCTTTGCAGTCCTAAGTGTCCTCAGAAGGCTGATGGTGCGGTGGGGGGGTTGGACTGGTTTAACAGGAAAGAAAAGAAGAAACTGCTGGCTTGGGAGGGAGGCAGGGAATGCAGGCTGAGTGACCAGGAGGAGACAGCCTCCAAGCGGGACTCCAACAGTCAGCCAGCGCCTTTCCCTGCCCTCTGACTGGTGCTGAAAATTCCAGTTCCGGGAACCCAACCCAGGGAAAGGCTAGCACCTGAGGGCAGAACATGCACACAGCCTTGTAGCCTCATCTGGACTCCCGTGCTGACCCGGCAGCTGGAAGGTGGAGGAGCCTCCAGGTCCGACCTCAGAGCCAAGGCCCGTGAGACTGGTGCTCCCAGCTCAGAGCAGTGCTAGCAGTTGATATCCTCAGGAATTCAGTGACTAGACTTTGACAGGCAGGCTGGGGTGGGGCGGGTGGCGCCCCTGCTCCCGGAGTGTGGAAGCAAGTAGAAAATGGGGGGAAGGACAGTTGTGACATCTGGGATCCTTTGGTTCCCCGCAGGGCAGGGCTTGCTTCTCAGCCTAGAGACTTGCCCTTCCAAACTAAAGCCATTCTGCCACCTCCACCCAGGACATTGACCTCACCACCCATCCCTGAGCCTGTGCCTTTGGCCCCGGGACTCAGAGAAGGGCATGCTGTCCCACAGTTTACCCATTCTGCTCACAGGGACGCTGATCCCGCCATTCACAAAGCATATCCCCACGTTCTGTCTTTAATCCTCGGACGACCCATTTTCCACACATGAAAAGTGAGGCTCCCAGCCATGAAATGAACCCGTCCAAGGCCACATGTCTGACAAATCTGGAGATCAGGAAGCAAAGCCAGGAGTTCAGGCTCTGGGCCTTGGGCTGCCTCTCCAGGGTGCAGCAAAGAGACTTACCTTACAGGCAGTCCTGCTTCATGTCTCTTGACGGTTTTCTGCAAGAGCGCGATTTCACCTCCAACGTCATTGTCTGTGTAATCCGATGATTAAAGAGTTTTAACTCGGCAGGATATGAACATGAACCCATTATACATTTCTCCAATCAGTGCCTTCAAAAGGCCGGTCCAGTTGAGAACTCCAATCTCCCATCTGCTGGAAACGTTGGCTCCTGACTGCGCAGGTCAGGGACCTGGGGGGTGTGGGTGGGCTTTGGGGTACATGTCTGTCCCTTTCCCTGCTCCCCCAAATGTGGCTCCTTGGTCAGGAGGGAAGGGTCATGGGGGCATAATTGGATCCTAGGACCCCTGTTCCCTCACTCTTCGAGGGGGGAATACAGAGGAAGCTTAACTAGTCACCTGTCGGGGAAGCCTCCCTGGTCTCACTTCGGCACCGAGGCTGCTGACACCAGCTGGGGGCACCATCCCTCCCCACATGCATGTGCAGGGGTGAGCTCACCACAAAGCTAAGAAAATGCAAACTTCATGGTCCCTCCTTACCTGCACAAGCCCCTTCCAAGCCTGCTGACCCAATTTCGTATTCTTTTTCTTAAAGAGGGCCTTCAAAATGGGATCAGCTCAATGTCTCCACAACATTTGGATCTGTCCTGGATGTGGTCCCTTGGGGGTTGGGATCCGCTTCCCCCAAACCTTCTTCATCACTGAAGACCCCTCAGAAAGCAAAGCTATGTTTTCTTTCCTTCTTTTTTTAAAGATTTTATTTATTTATTTGAGAGAGAGACAGAGAGAGAGAGCAGGAGGGGAGGAGCAGAGGAAGAGGGAGAAGCAGGCTCCCCGCTGAGCAGGGAGCCCGATTCAGGGATCGATCCCAGGACCCTGAGATCATGACCCGAGCTGAAGGCAGACGCTTCACTGACTGAGTCACCCAGGCGCCCAGCAGCCATGTTTTCCTATAGGCCAACAGTGCCAGGCACCCCCACGATCTTGTCTGGGGACGAGAGCCCCTCGGGTGTCCCCTGGCTGCCTGGGAAGCCCGGACAGCCCCAAGCTTTGGCTCGCCCTGTGCCCTCTGTCCTCCACCTTGAGGAGCTGCGGGAACTGTCCTCCTCCTCACACTCTCAGGCCACAGGAGACCGGGCTGGGGGTGGGGGGGAGGGCAACCCTCAGCCCAGATGCCATATCCCACCAACTCCTCCCCCCACCCCCACGCCTCTGCTGGCGGCCTGGGGAGCAGGGGTTTGGCGGGAGCCAGTTGCTCAAACTCTCAGGCAGCCCTTGGGATGGGAATACAAGGGAGGGGAGCCGAGCCAACTGTTGGCCTCTCTCTGTAGGATGCGGGTGACTTAGTACTTCATGGTGTCAGTTGCAGCCACTGTTTCCACGGCCACGGGAGAAGTTCACCCGACATCTTATTACGGCACGTTATGAGTGGGTTACACCCCTCGCTGCAGAGCTTATTGCCAAACACCGCTTCTTAGTGCCGGACAACATGAACTTCCGTTAGATACCACAAAATTCTCATGATTTTCCCACTGCGGCTAAATGGCCATCTACTTGATTACAATGTGCTCCCGACTGCAAGGTCAGCAAAGGGCTCTTCCTTCCAGTCTCCCTCATCATCCAAACCACCAAGTCAAGCAAAGATATGTTCATAACCACCTAACTCGGGGCGCTGCCCCACCCCTACACTCCACTAGCACATCAGCTCCCCAGCCCTCTCTCAGTCCTGACACTCCTGCTCCCAAGTCATGTGGCTCCTTCCCAACAACTTCCCTGTGACTACGATCAACGAATTCGTCTGATTTGGGGTCACATGGGTTCTCTTCCATGTTGTTGGCAGGTCCTCCACCTCAGTCCCTGAAGTCACCTCCTCTAGGGCTTAGCCTTAATCCCAGGATGGAGGGACACCCAGAACTCTTGCCTCAGTCTTCACCAGGGCAGCTGGTGGCCCCAGGTGAAACAAGGCCTGGGGGATTGTGAAGTGACCTTAAGGCCTGCAGCAGAAGGCTCCAGACCAACTTTGGCAGGCCCTGAAAGGGAAAGAGGAGAGACCCAGTACTGAGCGCTTCATCCTCAACACTGGCCCCAAGTCATGGAAGCCTTTCGGGCCCTTGGAGAAGAGATCCAACCTGGTCTCCATCTAGGTGGCTTCCTGGGACCTGGTGCCCAAGCACAGGGCAACGGCCATATATACTGAGGTGGTTGGACTGGATGATCATGAAACATCTCAAGACCAGAGCCCATCCCAGAAACTGGTCCTTCCAGGAGCCACTGCCTTCCAGAAAAAGGCCAGAGGACACACCCTATGATAACATGGCTGTCTAAAACGTTCCTTCAAGAACTAGAAAGGAGGCAGCATCAGTAGATATGTTAGCTTTTTTTGTTTTTTAAAAAGGGAGAAATTTTTGCCCATTGACAGCTGATGGGTGGGAATGCGTGGAGAGGGAGTCACTGGAAGGGGGGACCAGGGGGAGCCAGGCTTCTGTGTCTGGCAGGGGAGATCCAGGCCCAGGAGAAGGGGTTCCCTTGGATGGGAGGAGGGGAAGCTCTTGTAAGAGAATTAGAGCAAGACAGGATGGGCCTGGGAGCAGGTACATTTGGGGACTTTCTGGAAATCGCCATTGGAGTTTTCTGTTTTCTCAATAAAATAGGGAGTGAGATCATCTTTGGAGCAGGTAGGGGAGGAAGGAAGGAGCACTGTTTTACTGGGCGCTTCCTATATGCCAGAAACTATATACTAAGCACTTTACTCATGAAAGTTCATTTAGTATCGTCAACAACCTTATGAATCAGATACTATTATAACTCCCTTTTATCAACACTAACGTTAAGGCTCTGAAAAGTGATATGACCTACCTAAGGTCACCTGGTTATTTTTAAGATTTATTTATTTATTTATTTGAGAGAGAGCATGAGTCAGGGTGAGGGGGGCACCCAGAAGAAGAAGGAGACGAGAGTCTGAAGGCAGGGCTTGATCCCAGGACCCTGAGATCATGACCTGAGCCAAAGGCAGATGCTTAACCAACTGAGCCACCCAGGTGCCCCGGTCACCTGGTTATTAAATAATAGTCAGGATTATAATTTTCCCAAGGTCCTAAACTCTATGCTGTTAATAAAGAAGCAAACACCGATGGGACCAAATCCCTGAAGAAATGGAAACAGCTTTAGAGAGTTGGGGGTCCAGCCTCTTCCTCCAAGTAGGAGTAAGAGGTGCAGTCTGCCAGTGTTCGCTGGGAAGAAGAGTCTGCCAAAGATCCCTTCCTGTGTCCTCCGTGTGGTCAGGGATGAGGATGGCCACGTGTCTGCCAGTAGTAGCAAGAGGAGGGGGATGAGGAGTGAGGTGAAGATTTGAGGTGATTCTGGTGAGTGTGGGGTCAGAGAGGAAGCTCAGGAGGAAGGAAGTCTGTATAGAATCGCAGATCCTCCAGGGTCCAGAGTCCCTGAGTGTGGAGACCTTAAGGAAAGCACCACTCTCAGACCTTGAGAACCCAGCATGCAGTGAAGCAGGAGAGGAACAGACCAAATAGCACGTGGACAGGAGGGGTCACTGCAGGGCTGGGGAGGGAGGGGGTAGGGTGCTGGTGGGAAGTAGGGTTGGGCCAGAGGCCCGGGACTTATAGGCAGTGCTGGGGGCCAGTTCAGGTTCTGCTGGAGGCTAGGGCCACTTCCTCCCCACACCAGCCAAAGCAGATTGGGATTTCGGATGACTTGGATTTGTCAATTCGGAAAATGCGTAAAGCAACCACCAGAGAGCTGAGGGCCACCGGCCTTTCACCCAGAGTCCTGACAGGTGCGGAGGCCCATGATGCACGGCTATTTGCTCTCGTGTGGCCCGGCAGTCCCACCGCAGGGGCCAGGAAGGGGGACGGAGCTCAACCAGGGCATCTGGTACAAGGAGGGCTGGCAGGAGGACCGCGGCTGTTGGCGAGACAGTAGTTCTCCTTCGGCCTCCGTCACACTCAACCTCTTCCACCACCTGCCCACCAGCAGTGGTGGCCGTCAGCCCCCTCGCACAGCAGCGAGGAGCTGACGGTGGAACCAGAGCAAGGGAACCCCTTCTCCAGGTTGTGTCAGCACCTCCGGGCTAGACGTGGCAGTTGCGTGCCCTCCAAGCCCACACCCACGGTCACCCCAGGGAAATGGCTGCAAGCACAGCCCCTGCGGAAGGGCAGCCATGAGCCAGCCACCTGTGGGGGGGGCGTGGCCCTCCTCGTCCAGCCCCAGCTGATTGGATCAGGCATCATCACCTGACTCAAGCCCAGCCACGCCATTGGTTGATGGGTAACCAATGAGGCACCCTGGTACAAAAAGAGGAATTGGGCCAATTGGATTCTCCGTCTTGGAAACAGGAACAGGGATGTGTGGAGTGAATGGAGGTGCTCGGTGACAGGGCTGAAGTTAGAAGGACAAGGGGAGAAGCGGGGAGGGGGTAGAATCAGGTCAATACGGGGTCGTGGTACACAAAAGATAAGAGGCAGGAAAAGAGAGAGGAATGAGGAGTGGAGTCACAGAGACAGCTGTGCCTCCAGGAAGGAGGTCGAGACCCCCCAGACTGGCCCGGATTCTGAGGGACCGGGGGCCCTAAGCTCCTCCGGCCTCTTTCACCTGAGCCCCTGTGAGCAAGCGCCCTCCACTCAACCCAGCTGTCTGCAGCAGCTGCACAGGCCTCTGCTCCCACCTCGGAGAACCTGCCGACCAGAGCCACTCTCCCATAGGCAGCGCGGATAATCGTGGGCAGATTCTCCCCAATCAACCCCCATTTTCCGTCATTCCCTCACTGCGTCATGAGTTGTGAGGATTTGGGGAGATACATATGACCTTGTTTGCGCCCCTCCCACTGAAAGGAAGGGTCTCATTCTCCTCCCCTGGAAGCTCCCCTGGCCCTAGTGACTTGCTTGACCAATGGAATGTCAGAAGGGACATTCAGGGACTTTGAGGCAAGATTATCATAAGAAGCTTCTCACCTTCTGTCAGAGCGTCCTGGACCCTCTGCGACCCTAAGCCTCAGTGTTAAGAAGTCACCATGCTGAAGAGGCCACGTGAGACTGCACACGGTGACTACCCCAGCTGGGTACAGCCTCGGAGCCACCCACTTCAAGTTGTCGGATGCAGGAATAAAGTCCTCTTTAGCCTGTGTTCCAACCCATCTACCCTGAGTATGACCCAGCATCTTTGTCAGTGCCATATGAAACAGAAGAATCACCCAGCAGAGCCCTGCCCAGGCTCCTGTCCTGCAAAACCATGGGGTACCAAATGCCTGTTGTAAGCCACTATGTTTGGTGTGCTTACTTTTGTGGTCATGGATAACCAGAGTACACCTCTCCATTTAGGAAGTCCTCTAAACCTTTGCCAAGAGCTTTGAAAGACCTCAGGTCAAGGCGCCTGGGTGGCTCAGGTGGTTAAGCGTCTGCCTTCGGCTCAGGTCATGATCCCAGGGTCCTGGGATTGAGCCTCACATTGGGCTCCCTGCTGAAGTGCAGAGCCTGCTTCTCCCTCTGCCTCTGCCATTCCCTCTGCTTATGCTCTCTGGCTCTGTCTATCTCTGTCAAATAAATAAATAAAATCTTAAAAAAAAAAAAAAAAAAAAGAAAGACCTCAGGTCAGCAACTCACCAACAGGTGGTTTCTGAGAGGGACTCTGCCCAGAAAAGGCCAAGTAGACAGATGTTGTTTTTGTCTACTTTTTCTAGTAGCCACGTCTGATTTTCCTTTGGGGATCCACCTATCTCCACCCTCAACCCATGTCGTTTGTGTGGAGCTAACTCCTGCCCCCGCCTCGCGGAGTCTGTGACCAAGGCGGGTTCAATGAGGGTCAGCCCTAGGACCTTTGTTAGAGGTAGTAACAGGGAGACACCACACTGGTCTTTGTGCTGGGGTTGCCAAGCTGGCAGGACGGAAGCCCACAGCTGCTACAAACCATCTCTGCCACCACTTGGGAAGAGTCTATCTGAGAATACAATCAGTACAGTTCAACACAGAAGAAAGCAGAAATGAAATAGTGAGGGAGAACAATTCCGGACACACGTTGTGGGCACTTGGATCCATCCAAGCCCGAAGCCAGTAACTGCTGAACTTTCCAGTTACATAAGCTGATATATTCCCCTATTTTATCAAGCTAGTTTGAGTTTACAATATCCTGCTCATTCAGCTCTGCTAATTAAAACTGTACTGATTTTTCATGACTAGTTTAAAACTCACCTCCTACAAGAAGACCTCCTTGTATTATATAGGGGATACTTATTGTTCGGGGTTTTCTATTGCCCAGAAAAGACTTCCTCACATAGTTCTGAAAAAAATCTGCACTACCCCCACCACTCATTATCACCACCAACATGGCTGGACACACAGCCAGCCTGGCATCTTGTCTGACCCCTTCTTCCTGGATAGAGGAAATTGGGCCAAGGGTGGATCCTTGTCCCACACTGGGTCAATGAGAACCCTTTGCCGGGGAACTTGAAATTTGAACCAAGACCCTCTAAATCTATCCATGAATGGTGTGGCAGCTCCCTCTGCCAGGTGGACTGGGAAGGAGAAAGAACGGGTCAAGGGAGAAGAGAGTTAGAGAGAGAATTCCCTGAGTTCCTACAATGCTCCAGTCTCTGCCTCTAGGCTGTCCCTGAGGCTCAGCTGTATCTCCATCCTTGTGTCCTTATAATAAATTCTCCTTTTTACTCAAGTTCTCTCTCATGGGTGTCTGTTACTTAAAATCTCCCTGGTCTCTAGAGTGCTTCGGTCCCATCTCCCTTCTCTTCTGGATCCATGTTGCCTTGGACCACACCCTACCTTGAGGATGATAATAGGTTTCATCATAAATGCCAACTCCAGTCAGTTGGTTGTGCCTATCTTGAGTGCTGCAATGACAAAGATTCACAGGCTACTTCTGGGCTCAAGAAGAAAAATACATGGATTGATTGGCAAGGTCTGCCGTGGGCATGAAATGAGAAGGGGTTGAGTGTCCACCATGTCTGTCCTCTAACCTTGTCACACACCCTTCCCCTTCCATACAACATCCAACTTAGTGCTTCACCTGGTCTAGACTCATATATACTTGTTGCATGGATACATGACAAGAATGACTGTTTAAGAGACCCATTCAGGGAGATGAGTGACAGGAAGTGGATGATGTGAGCATTAATGGGAGGCATCTGGTGCTCTCAGTTTAGGAATCAAATACACAGGTGTGGTGGCAGGTGGGCTAGAGCACTCTTCTCTTCTCCATCTAAGTCTTGCTCATCCTACAAATTGCAATGTGAGCCTTCTTACCTGAAGGAAGCTTTCTCTGATATGCCCCACTCTCATGTCTGAGATGGACCTCTGCTCTAATCAGGATTCTTCTGATTGAAAGAGTTCAGCAGTCCATGAGTATTACATCTCACTATAGGCATGGCTGTATCTGGGTGCTCACATGAGGTGTCGCTATAAAATCCTCAGGTACGATTTCCTCTGTTGTCTTCATTCTCAGGTGGGCCCTCCCAAAATGGTTACAGAAATGGCCAGCAGCAGCTTCAAGACTTACTTATATCCTATCAACTTCACAACTCTAGGAAAAGAAAGTGCTTTTAAAAAAACGAAAAAACTAAAAAGAGGGGCACCTAGGGTGGCTCAGTCAGTTAAGCGTTTGCCTTCAGCTCAGGTCATGATCTTGGGGTCCTGGGATTGAGCCCCACATTGGCCTCTGCACTCAGTGTGGAGTCTGCTTGAGACTCTCTCCCTCTTGCTCTGCCCCTCTCCCCCCACTCTCTCTCTCAAATAAATAAATAAAATCTTAAAAAAAAAAAAAAAAACAATTTCAACAAGAGAAAATCCTAGGGCTGATTCTTACTGGCCTGGACAAAGCCACCTATTCAACCCTGAATCGATTCCCAAACTCTTCCCAAATCTGTCTGGGGAGAACTGGATCATGTGGCTGCCCCTGAAGCCAGAGGGTGAAGTCAGCTCCACTGTATCTATTTGGACTGAGAATGGGGAGGGGCTATTCTCTACAGGAAAACAAGGGGGTTGTACCAGAAAAGCGGGTATGGGTGCTGCCATCCACACACTGTCCTTTATACTCCCTTGGACCCTGCAGTTTTCCCACCAAATCAGGAGCTCCTGGAGAACAAGGACTTGTCCTGCTAGCCTTTCACTCCCAGCCCCAGCGCGGGACCCAACACACAGAAGTTCCCAGATCCCTCCCAGCTGAAGACTTGGCCCACGTCTCAGTGACAAAGTAAAATAACCAGAAAGGAATTCCCACATCATCCTCTCCCCAGACAAGAGACCCTCCTGCAACTGTTCCCAACCAACCCCCCCCCCTTCTATTGTCTGCTACAATAGAAGGTGTGTCTGCCCTGTTGTGAGTCTGCTTGGTTGCCCAACCTTTGTTTCTCTTCCTCCTGGTACCAGCCCTTCGTGTTTCCCTTATGAAGCCACCCATTCTCACGTTCAGCCATGTAGTTTGTGCAGTTGAGTATAGTTGAGTGGGACTCACCTTGGGATACACCTTTGGTTGACTTGCGGGTTCCATCCTCTTGGCTACGTTGGTTGGTGGTTCAGGGATCCTAGTGTAAGCCAAGTAGAGCAACGAGAAATGAGGAGGTGAGAAGACATTTGACAGAATTTTGGAAAAGGGAAAGGTCAGCCCTCCTTCTCAGGGGCTACCTCTGTTCTCCTGGTTGGCATGGTGTGAGGATGCAAGGTCTGGAACTGCCCCCATCACAGCCACACTCTATGGAGCCAACACTGCAGAGGGCAGAGAGAAGAGACGGAAAGACATGAGGTCTTAGTCACATCTGGAGCAGCCATATTACAACTCCAAGGTGGAGGAAGCATAAAATGATCACATTTGGCATGACACAGTTCGGCACTGGGGCTGGCCACCTTCCTACCCTTAGCCAAACTTGAGTTCTAGAAGGAAGGTAGAAGGGAGAGTAGATGGGTAATTCATTGTGTCCTGCTCCACCTCTGGATACTTCAGTTACAATAGTCACCTATGTTGCTAAAGTCGATCTGAGTTGGAATTGCCCTATTGCTTGAATTCGTACTGGTCCTGCCTGTTGCATCCTTGTTGGGCTCTGGGCCCTACCCTTTCGCTTTCTTAGGATTTTACTTCTGAGACTAGCACTTCCTCCTGCATCAGCTTCCTTTCTCATTCTCAACAACTTAAACACGCTTCAGGGGCTGTGGTTCTCAGCCATGCCTTCGCATTAGAATCACCTGGGAAGCTGTAAAAAAATTTGCTAATACGTGGGTCTAACACCCAGACCCCGGAGAGAGACCAGAACGTTGCTTTTTCGAGTGTCCCTGGTAGTTCCAACGTGAAGCCAGGAGTGCGAATCACTGTGAGAAGAATTGCTCATCTCGATCTTGCAAGAAGCTCTCCTTCGGTCTCAGATGCGCCTTTATTGCCCCATGCCTCTGCCCACCTTCACTGCAAAACTTCTTAAAAAATATTCTACCCTCACTGTTTCTAATTGCCTACCTTCAGTTCACTACTTTTTAGAATTTTGCAAGTTTGAAAAAAACCAATAAGGCAAACGCAAAAAATAAAATAAAGATGAATGTAGACCTTTTATAAGGGCCCACGTCTCTTTGTTACGGCTCTACCTTCATGAAAGTCCCCACAGCCCAGAGAATGCAACCGTTGCCCCTTTCAAGGTACACCCTGCGTGGGCAGAAGCACACAGGAAACAGCGAAAGATCATAGAAGGGGTCGAGGAATGGAATCAGTGGGGAAATTAGAGAGGGCGTTTTAAGTTATTCTGGATAAAACTAGGTGCAACATGAACACTGACATTTGCCACCTTCCCAAGCTCCAGTAAAATGGCAGCAGAGGGATTTTTTTTTTTTTTTTTTGATGAAACGTGTTCAAAGATTCCTTGCTCTTCCGTCAAGAGTCCATTTTCCCTCCCACGTTAACTCTGAGCCGGTCAATGGAATGTGTCAGCACTTCACAGCTCTTGTCCCAAGACTTCAGACGCCAGGGAATTACAGCTTTGGGCTTCTGCTTCTCGGGGTCCAGGCACTCTATAACGAAGCTAGGCAGGATTACTGAATGGTGAGAGACCATGTGACAGAGACACCCAGGCAGCCCCCCAGCCACAGACACGTGAACGCGGCCACTTTGGATGTCCCAGCTACGGTGCGTCCCCCAGGCGAATGTATCCTGGAGAGGGACTCCAGCTGATGCTACGGGGAGCCTTGGCCAAATTGCAAAATCATCAGAAAATAAACAATTCTTCGTATTTTAAACTGTGGTTTGAGGCAGTTTGTTACGCAACAGATAACCTAGATAGATTGAAGCCTACCCCACAAGTAGCAGGAACAAACCCCAGCATTAATAACCTCAGGGAAATGAAACGTTGCACCCACGAAACATGAACAGGGCGCTATTAAGAAACATATATGTGGGGGCGCCTGGGTGGCTCAGTCATTAAGTGTCTGCCTTCAGCTCAGGTCATGATCCCAGGGTCCTGGGATCGAGCCCCATATTGAGTCCTGCATTGAGCCCCGCATCGAGTGCCGCATCGGGCTCCCTGCTCAGCGGGAAGCTTGCTTCTCCCTCTCCCACTCCCCCTGCTTGTGTTCCCTCTCTCGCTGTGTCTCTCATAAAATCTTAAAAAAAAAAGAAAGAAAGAAAGAAAAAAGAAACATATGTGCGGAACAAAAAAACAGCTCTTGAAATTAAAAATATGATAGGAGAAATTTAAAAAAAACTCAATAGATTAGGAGAGAATGTTGAGGAAATTGACCAAGGGCAACATGATGGAAAAGAGGGAAGTAAAAGAAATTGGAGAACCAGTCCAGGAGACCCCACGTCTAAATCATCTCATCGGAGTTCAAAAATGAGACAGTAGATGAAATGAAGAGAAGAGAGTAATCATGAAATAATCCCGTAGTGAAGGACACGCGTTTCAAAATTGGGAAGTCCTCCTAAGAAGGCCGAACAATGAAAAAATGATGGCGGTGCGTCCTTGTGAAGTTACAGAGCCCAGGGGGGGCAAAGGAAAGATCCTAAAAGCTTCTGGAGGGGACATCAGGTCATACAAAAAGAGCCAGGAATCCAAATGGCTTTAGGTTTCTTTATAGCAACACTTCCCATGAAGCAATGCTCTCCAAACTCTGAACAAAAATCACTTCCAAGTTATCACTCAGATGTACAGACAGATTGTAGGCGTTCCCAGACAGGTGAGGTCTTGAAAGCTTCTCGTCCCTTCCCTGTACACTTTCTGAAGTAGCCAGCTATTAAAGGGCATGCTCCATGGAAATGAAATAAGCCGAGAAAGAGGAAAGCATGGGGTACAGGAGACTGGAGCGCTAGCACAGCAGAGGGGGGAAGAATCCCTGAGGGGTGGTGGGGACGCAAGAGCCCAGGAGAGCCCAGCTAAGTAGGGGTCTGGAGGGCATCGCAAGGTGGAGACAGCCTGGGAGTATTTGATGTGCCCGAGCATGCTGAGGGGATCCAGACAAGCAGTGAAGTTAATACAAGTATCTAAAAATCAATACAAATAATAACAAATTGATAATTATTACCCAGAGAAGCCACAGATGGTTTTGCAGGCAAGGAAAAAAATACTTACAGCTCACTCTAAAGCTCCCCTATGAATAGCACGCACATAGTCAAATCGTGTAAATACTGAGTGCTGGGTTTTGCTACAGCCCTACTGAAATTCTATCTGAAGGTGAGATGAGAAAGGTTTGCAGGTTTTCATTTCAAGATTATCAACCAAAAGAGAGGAAAGTTATTGTCTTTAATGTGTGGAAAACAGCAGGAGTGGTGCCGGGCACAGCTGTTACTGGTGAGACACTTCCAGAACTATTTGTCTCTTTAAATCATGGGCATCTAGGGCTCCTGGGTGGCTCAGTTGGTTAAGCATCTGCCTCCGGCTCAGGTCATGATCCCAGGGTGCTGCATCGGAGTCTGCTTCTTCCTCACCCCTTTGCTTGTGATCTCTCTCATGCTCTCTAATAAACAACTTTAAAAAAAATCTTTCAATCCTGTGCATCTATAGCTTTGATCAAAATTTTAGAATTTAAAAGAAAGAAAAGGAGGAGGCGGGAAAGAAGGAAGGAAGGGAGAGGGGGAGGGAGGGAGAGAGGAGGAAGATAGGGAGGAGCCAGGGCATTCAGGAATTCAAAGCAGGGGCGTACTTGATCTGATTGACATTTTTTAAGCCTCGAGTAAGTTCCTTCCGCGTCAGGGCTCTGATTTCTTCCTCTGTATCTGGAAGGGTCCGATGACACCTCCCAGAAGACCCTGTCAGAACAGAGGTAAATATTGAAATGCTCAAGGGCAGTAGCTCTGAAGAAGAATGGCCAGGCCTGCCTATTGAAAATGTACATCCCCCAAGTCCAGTCTCTGGAGACTGCCTCCCTGGGGTGAGGTCGGTAGGCCTGGGGAAGTGGCTTTTTAAATAAGCACCGCGATGCATGTGGGCTACTGGGCATGTCTTGAGCAACCGTGCTCCAGGCCAGAGCCCAGGAGGTGCAGGGTCACACTGGATCACAAGCCAATCCTCACGACATCAGGAAGAGAGTGCCAATTCGGTGTGCTGTCGCTTTAACATCCTCCTAGCACAGTACCTTGTGAATAACTCTCCCGGGAACAAGGAACCAGCTGCCAGCAAACAGAACGCACCCAGAGTTGAGTAACTCTTCTCATAGCACTCATGTCTCCTGTGATCTTCTCTCATGGGAACTGAAACTGATTTTCAATTTACAGTAGGGACACAAAGTTGCCTTTAAAATAGACTCACTTAAATTTATAGAAGGGAAAAGGAAGCGGAAAATAGCAGAGAAAGGGAATCCAAAGATGCATTTTAGGGTGGGAAAACAGGAAAGCATCGCTGCCTTTTCTTAGCCTCACTGTGCCGGGCACATACATACAGGCAATATTGATTTATGCCACAAGAATGACCTACAAATAAAAAAAATGTTGAATATATTTAGAAATGTGTTGTTCTTGCATGTGAGTTACATGATAAACGGAAAACTTGACCTGACAATGGATCATAATCATGATGGTTTGGGTAAAGAACATTAATAGACAATGCTCTACAGGAAATATAGAAATGGGGACACCTGTCTGGTTCAGTTGGAAGATCATTTGACTCTTGATCTTGGGGCTGTGAGTTCGAGCCCCACGTTGGGTGCAGAGATTACTTAAATAAATATTTTTTTTAAGAGAAAGAAAATATACAAATGGGGGCGCCTGGGTGGCTCAGTCGTTAAGCGTCTGCCTTCAGCTCAGGTCATGATCCCAGGGTCTTGAGATCCAGTCCCACATCGGGCTCCTTGCTCAGCGGGAAGCCTGCTTCTCCCTCTCCCACTCCCCCTGCTTGTGTTCCCTCTCTGGCTGTCTCTCTCTCTCCGTTGAAAAATAAATAAAATCTTAAAAAAAAAAATTTAAAAAAAAAAAGAAAGAAAATATACAAATGGCCAATAAGCACATGAAACCATGTTCAACACCATTCGTCATCAGGGAAATACAGATCAAAACCACAATGAGATCCCACTTCATATCCATGAAAAGGGCGATGATCAAATATACAGGAAAGAACAAGTGTTGACAAGGATGTGGGCAAATTGGAACCCTTGTGCATTGCGCGGGTCGGAATGAAAAATGGTGCAGCCCCTGTGGAAAACAGCGTGGTGGCTCCTCAAAAAAATTCAACATAGAGTTACCATATAATCTAGCAATTCTGCTTCTAGGTATATACTCAAAAGAATTAAACAGGATTCAAACATATTTGTATACCAGTGTTCATAACAGCATTATTCACAATAGCCTCCCCCCGAAAAATGAATAAAGGGGTGCCTGGCTGGCTCTGTGGGTGGAGCGCATGACTCTTGATTTTGAGGTCGTGAGTTCAAGCCCCACGTTGGGTGCGGCACTTACTTGAGAGCATTATGCCAAATGGACTAAGCAAGACACAAAAGGACAAATATTGTGTGATTCCACTTATATAAGGTACCTAGAGTAGTCAAATTCAGAGACAGAAAGAAGAATAGAGGGTACCAGGGGTTGGGGGTGGGAAGAATGGTTTTGCTTTGTCTTTTAATAGATAGAGAGTTTCGGTTTGGAATGACGACAAAGTTCTGGAGACGGTGGGGATGGATGGTTGCACACCACAGTGAATCCATCTGAGTGTGATGCATTGTGAATGTGCTGTCTGAACCACACTCTCAAAAACTGTCAAAATGGTAAACTTTAGGTTGTATATATTTTACCACAATTTAAAAAAAAAGAATGCGGGCGCCTGGGTGGCTCAGATGGTTCAGCGTCTGCCTTCAGCTCAGGTCATGATCCCAGGGTCCTGGGATTGAGCCCCACATCGGGCTCCTGGCTCAACGAGGAGCCTGCTTCTCCCTCTGCCTCTCTCCCTGCTCATGCTTTCTCTCTCTGTATCTCTGTGTCTCAAATGAATGAATAAAATCTTTAAAAAAATAAAATAAAAAAATAAAAAAAAAGAATGGGTGATTTATAAAATCCAAACATTCTGCCCAGAAACAATATTCTTATAGCCATAGGCTCTCCTCTCCCTGAGGATACAGATTACAATTTTTTTTTTTTTAATTCTCTTCTGCTCCCCACCTTGTCTGTTCCTTCAATCTTGCTTGTTTTGATCCTTGTCTTTTAGATATAAGCCTTCAAGGAAGTTCTGGGGATCCTTGGCCACCCACTCACCTTTAAGAGTGAGTCAACAAACGCTGACTGGGAACGGTGTGTGAACAGGGCCATTTCATTGGAGGACCCTACATGACACTTGAGCTGGTCAGTTCCTCTAGAGAGAAGCCCTCCAGTCTTGACTGGTGGGTGGAGTTTGGGGGTACAGTATGGTGGCTGCCAACAGACTTGGACCCAACCAAGCGAAAGGGGCTGGGGCCCCCACTGCTCAGTGTGTAGACTTTCACCCCATCCTCCAATTTTAAATGTTGTGTCCCACCCTCAGCTCTAACTGGTATCCCCAAGTCCAGACTCCCTTTAGGTCAATCTCTCCAGACAAGAAATCTCCAAACATCTGTGGGAGGGGGAAGGGGGAAGGTCTCCTGCTGGCTGTGTGAGGTAAGGGAGGGTATCTGGGGGGAGGAGGGGTCCTAATGGCGTCTCATAAAAACTTCTGTCCCATCAGCCTGTGTTCTACTACTCTCAGAGCACCTGTCTCCCAATTCATAAGACCTTGGGGGATTTTGAAGTGGGAATTCTGGGCTTCTGCCTTCTCCTGTCTGTTAAATCAGTTGCTGACATTTCCATACTCATTTTCCTGTCCTTGTAGGTTTATGCCTTAAACTTGGTATTTTAGTGGGATTCCAGGAGGGTGGAGGTAAAGTATGTGGGAGTGCGCCGCTGGAATTCTATTCCAGGTCACACGGCCCCCACCATACCACCAGCAAGGCTCTGGGCGGGGTCCCAGACACTACCGTGGGATTTGGTCACGTGCCTGCCAGAGCTTGGCGGCACAGAACCGGGCTGGTTGCTTTTTTTTTTTTTTTTTTTTAAAGATTTTATTTATTTTTGACAGAGAGAGAGAGCACAAGCAGGGGGAACAGCAGAGAAAGAGGGAGAAGCAGACTCCCTGCTGAGCAAGGAGCCTGATGCGGGGCTCGATCCCAGGACCCTGAGATCATGACCTGAGCCGAAGGCAGACGCTTAACCGTCTGAGCCACCCAGGCGCCCCCGGGCTGGTTGCCTTAATCACGCTCAGCAGCCCGTGGCACAGACTCTGAGGTCTCCTTGTTGACAGACCCAGGAATCATTTCTGCCTTCCTCTGATGCAACTCTCAGATTTGACCAATCTCTTGGCTTTCATGAAACACCCCCTCTGGGTCCTCCTTGTACCTCACTGACTGATCCTCCCTGGATCTGCCTCCGAGTTCCATGACTTCCAAATGGCAGAGAACCAATAGGGCACAGCCCATTCCCTCTTCTCTATCTACATTCTCTGCCTAGGATGCTCAGGGGCACGGACCCCAGCCTTGTGCTCTAGACCCGGCCGTGGTTTCTCCGCTTGGATGTCTACTAGGCATCTCAGAGAGCATTTCCAGACCAGAGCCCCCAAATCTGTCAGTCCCCCAAACTGAACCCCATACCTCCTCCTTGACATCTCTCCCTCTCTCCTCTGATGCATCCCTGCCTCCTTTGCTTACGCATTTTCTCTCGCGCTTGATTTTTAACCTCCAAGGGGGCAAAGACTGGGTCTTGCCTGGGCAGTCTTCACAGTACCTAAGGAAGTAAGAGGCACATGGTTGGTTCTCAAAATTATTTATTGGCAGCAATAAAATAATGAACGCAGGCCAAGAAGAGCTGTAGAAAGTGGAGAGGTAGGGCTGCAGAGGCTTTTAGAGGCTAAGAAGGCAAAGAAACAAAGAGGGGCCCAGATGTATCTCCGCCCCCCGCTTGGATCCTGACTCTCTCTCTGGCCCTGCATCCCTGAAAGGTCCGGGTCCCCTAACCTCAGGACACCCAGTCCCTGCTCACCCCGCACTGCGGAGCCTCCCAGCCCCGCCCGTCTCGGCCCTGGGCCGCGCGTGTGTTTGCTTACCGGGTGGCAAAGGGGCTCCGTGCGCACTCGGAATGGGGGACAGCAATCCGTCGCGCGGGACCGGCGCCTGGTGGGGCGGGGCGGGGCGTGTCCCCAGCTGAGCCGCCAGCTTTAAAGGTCTCAGCGGCCCAGCAGACAGCCAGACTTGGGCCGGCACCATGGCCAAGCTCAGCGTGAGAGTGTCCACCGGGGAGGCCATCGGGGCTGGCACGTGGAACAAAATAGCTGTCAGCATCGTGGGGACCCGGGGAGAGACCCCCCCACTGCGCCTGGACCACCCGGGCAAGGAGTTCAGCGCCGGCGCTGTGAGTGCCCTGCGGGCCGGGGTGGAGGCGGAGGAGGGAGCAGGGGACGGGCCCCTCGGATCCTAAGCCTCTCCCCTCCAGGTGGAGGACTTCCAGCTGGAGTCCCCCCAGGACGTGGGCCCGGTGCTGCTGCTGCGCGTGCACAAGGCGCCCCTGCTGCTGCCGGTCCCGGTCGGGGCCGTGGCCCGGGACGCCTGGTTCTGCCGCTGGTTCCAGCTCACGCCGCCGCGGGGCGCCCCCCTGCGCTTCCCCTGCTACCAGTGGCTGGAGGGCGCGGGGAGCCTGTCGCTGCGCGCGGGGGCCGGTGAGCCGGGCGGGGGCAAGGCAAGGGGAGTGGAGGGGTGGGCTGGTGTGGCCTCTGGGGAGGAGGAGGGGGCAGCCGGTGTGGGAGCAGGGGACCCAGGGCGGAGGGTAGAGCAGCTGGGGAGGAGGGGGGGGTGTTTCTCTGCCCTCCTCACCCGCTCCTGTGCGCTCACAGCCAAGGTCTCCTGGGCAGACGACCACCCCATCCTCCAGCAACAGCGCCAGGAAGAGCTGCAGGCCAGGCAGGACTCGTACCAGTGAGGAGGGGGCTACTGTGGGGTGCTGGTGGGGGGCGGGGGGGAGCGGGGGTCGCCCAAGGGATGTGGGGCAGCCTGGGTTCCCCCGGGATGACACAGACTGAAGTCCCCGCCAGTCCTCTCCGAGGACAGCATCAGCATCCGGGGGCTCGTTAGAAATGCAAATTCCCCGACACCCTCAGGCCTGCTGAATACCGCGGGTGCCGGCAGCAATTCTGTTGGAACCAGCCTTCCGGAGCATTCTGGTGCCCCGGAGAGTGGGAAAACCAGGGCTGGGAATACCTCACCCCTGCAGGCGTCTTGCTTGCCCTGGGCCTTTTTCATCCATCAACTTGTTTTATCCTCCTGGAAATCTGGGCCGAACCAGAAATCCACGCCCCCCTCCAAGTCCAGGAAACTCATCCTGCAGGGCAGGTGGGAGGAGGGCTCTTCCTCTGCCCCAGGCTCAGCTGGGACAGGCGGGTCCCAGAGGCTGCCTTGGTGAGGGGTGGAGGCTGCAGGGGAGCTTGGGCTGCAGGTAGGCGGACAAAGCCAGGGACCACAGGGCGCTCAGGGGCAGGTTTTCAAAAAGGTCGTGTTCTGGCCAACTCAGCTGCTCCCAAAGCCCGGGCTGCAGGCTTTTGCTCCAGGTCTCTCAGCTACATGGGCTCCAGCTATCTAGGCCCTCAGGCCTTGAAGTGTGGCCTCAGATCACAGTGTCAGCATCACCTGGGAGCTCGCGGGCTCTGGGGCCCACCCACGCCAGACCTGCTAAATCAGAACCTGCATTTCACCAAGATCTCTGGGTGAATGGGTTTGTACACTCCCGTGTGAGAAGCAGGGTTGGGCTACCACCTAGGAGCAGTGTACTTTAATTGCCACTTGTTCTTTGAAGTCGAAAGTTCCAGCCCAAGGGCAATGACTGACTGAATGAATAAGAGGAGGACTGGCCTGGGGCGGGGTGCGGGGTGTGCTCAGCTTCCGGGGACAGGATTTTACCATTGCACCCAAAGTCTTCAGGCTGTATTGATTGCTTGATCAAGATGCCTGAGGCCTGGGGAAGAGTAAATTTCTGCGCCCCCTCAAGCTTATGGAAGTCAAAGTGCCTCCCCTTGGGATGCCTGCCCAAGGTTCCTGAAGCCTTCATGAACTCCCTTGTGAGATGCATCTGTGTGAGTCAGGGATTTTGTGGTTGCAAGAAAAAAAAAAAAGGCCAGCGAGCAGACTGGGGGTGGGGGCGGAGGGTGGGAGTGTGTCAGAAGGACACACACCCACAGACGTACTGGGAGGGTAGCCAGATCTCAGAGACCAGAAACCAAGGTGATTCTCTCCCTGTCTCTGGGGGCCTAGGTGCTTCTCTCTTTCTCTTGTTTCACGTTTCTCTTTCTCCCTCTGTAGACAGCTTTCTTTGGGTCCCAGTCCCTACAGTGGAAAGTGGCCATAACTCACAGTCCCTATGTTTGCATGTGGTAGTCCAGATATCCAGACAGATAGTCTTTCTGGCTCAACCCTGTTAAAAAAAAAAAAAAAATAATCAACCGAGTGCATTTGAAGATCAAGTTGGCTTTATTCGATGATTTGCGAATCAGGCAGCGTCCGCTCTAGCAGAGAAGGAGTTCTGAGGAGCCGTGCAAAATGATAGGCTTTTCTAGGCAGATCGGGGCGGAAAAAGGCAGTTTCTAGCAAAAAAGCGGATTGTTTCAGGCAAGATCACCTTCCTTTGAGGAAAGGTGGGGATCTATCAGGCAGGTTACCTCTCTGGTGATGACCCAGTAATTCCAGGTTGACTGGTTAAAGGTCACGTTCCTGGGAGCGGCTGACCTTGCAGATAGGTTAGGCATGAAGCCTTGGATTGCAGAGGGGAGTTAGCACAAGTGACTCCATTTTGGACCCGATGTCTGATTCCCCAGAAAGGACGTTGATTGGCCTAGCTCTGGTTAGGTGCCCAGGCCTGGACCAGTCAGCTGTGGGAACGAGGCAGGGACAGAGCTCGGGAATACCCTCGCTCATAGAAGGGGGCTGGCTCTGACGAGGGCTTCCAGGGCCCTACCTCTCCCTTTGCCCCAGTCGGTGGGTTCCCTGAGCCTTCTTGTGGACAACCTTCCTGCTCCTCCCTCCAGCTGGAAGACTTACAGGCCAGGCTGGCCTCACTGTCTGGATGAGAAGTCTGTGAAAGATCTGGATCTCAACATCAAATACTCTGTCATGAAGAATTCCTGCTTCTACCTGAAATTCAGCTCTGCGTAAGGATGCCCACTCCCTCCCGACCCTGGGCCTCAGCTGCCCTGGGGCTCCCACCTTCTGCCCTCCCCCACTGTCAAGGACGTGGGTCACACAGTCCTACCCAGGGCACAGACTCTGCCCACCACCAATTCCCACGAGACCGTGATGACCTCAGGGGCAGTGGCTACTTGGGGACCTGGGGGCTGGTTCGAGAGCCCAGGAAGGATAAGGCCAGCTGACAGGGGAGGGTCTCCCAGGGCCTCTTGTCCCCTCCCCACCCTTGACACCCCCTGACAGGTTTACGGAGCTGAAACTCAAGGGGCTGCTGGACCGCAAGGGGCTCTGGAAGAGTCTGAACGAGATGAGAAGGATGTTGAACTTCTGCAAGACCCCGGCCGCTGGTGAGGAACTCGGGCTGGAGCTCCTGAGTTCTTCCCTGAGACCTCAGCTCTCCTAGCTGTCCAGAGCCTCAGAAAACCAAGCACTGATTCACCGTGTGACCCTGGGCAGGCCCCTGTCCCTCGATAGACCTTACTTCCTCCACAGATACAAAAGAGGGTGGAGACTGGGTGCATCCCTAACCTTCTAACGCCCCTAATCCAATAGACATTTGCTGGGCAGTGACCCATCAGACACTAGGTTAGGGCTGTGGACACAGTCTTTGTCCCCACCAGGCTCATAGTTGAGCAGGTGAGTGGACAATAGGCTCAAAATCAAAATACTGAGTTTCCCTTGTGAAACCTGTTCATTGGCCCCAGCAAAAGTACATAAAAGGGGGTCTTGCCTTGTCTGGGCCATGGGGGGGGGATGTGTGTGTCCTGGAAAGCTGTCCCCAGGAGGGGACGTGTCTCTTGAGACCTTGAAGTTGAGTAGGTATTAAGAGTACCAAGAATGGGCAGAGTGCGTTTTTGGCTCAGGGGACAGTGAATGCGAAGGCCCTGAAGATGGAAGGACCAGAGGCCTTCTTGGGGGGAAGAGACCTCTACCTTGGCCAAAGGGAGGGAAAATAAGAGACAGAGTGGGGGAGGTGCACGGGACCCCGGGGCACACAGGGCTGGGGAGCCCAAGGTGGGAACTCGGGCTTTTCCCAAGTGCAGTGGGAAGCTTTGGCTGGCTGCCAGGCAAGGACTGAACAGCCAGATGTGCCCTGTGGGGGGCAGGGTGTTAGCAGGCGGGACTGGAAGCAGGAGGAGCAGTTATGAGGCCCTGGCCATGGTCAGCAGAGGATGGTGGCCTCAGCAGGGCAGTGACAGCAGAGACGGGGTGGACAGGTGGGGCCAGAGCTACTCAGGATGGAGCATCAGTGGGGACTGATGGGAGGAGGAGGAGAGGGAGCTCATGTGAGCGGTCCCCAGCTCTGCCTGCAACCAGCTGGATGGGGGTGCAGGTCCCCAGGCGCCAGGCGATGGGAGAGGTGGCCCGGAGCCGTAGCCCCCAGTGCTGTGTTTGAGGCTGCTGAATCCTGGCCTTGGGATGTCAGGTAGACGGGAGGACGGGTGGGCTGGGGGCTCGGATTTGCTGCTTGGTGAGAGGCAGTGGCTGAAGCCCAGGCTGAGAAAGGTACAGAGTGCGAAGCGAAGGGAGCTCAGGATGGACCCAGGAGCAAGCAACTCCACCATGAAACTCAGGGACGGGGTGGGGGGCTTCCATGTTGAGATGACCTGGTCCCCCGCTCCCCCCGCTGCCCTCTCCCCCCCAGAGTACGTGTTTAAACACTGGCAGGAGGACGCCTTCTTTGCCTCCCAGTTCCTGAATGGCCTCAACCCTGTCCTGATCCACCGCTGTCGCCACCTGCCAGAGAACTTCCCCGTCACTGATGACATGGTGGCCCCCGTGCTGGGCCCTGGGACCAGTCTGCAGGCTGAGCTGGAGGTGAGGGGCTCGGGGTCCAGGCCCTGCACACCGCCGTCCCGGTGCCTTGGGGCCGTCCCCTGCTGGAGAGGCCCGCCTTCTTCGTGCCTAAGGACCTCCTTGTGCTGCGCGCCAACAGCGCCCTCTCCCGGGCAGACGCCTTTCCCGGCCTTGAGTCCTCTCCCCGCCCCGCCCCTGCATCCGTTAGAGGCAGCCCCTGCTCCCCCTCTCCCTCCTGCAGAGGGGCTCCCTGTTCCTGGTGGATCATGGCATCCTCTCTGGCATCCGCACCAACGCCGTGAATGGGAGGCCCCAGTTCTCCGCGGCCCCGATGACCCTGCTGTTCCAGCGCCCCGGGGGAGGGCCGCTGCTGCCCCTCGCCATCCAGGTCAGCGGCAGGGCAGGGGGAGGGAGGGGTTTGACGGAGGGGCCCCGCAGACACCCCACGGCCACCTCTCCCCGCACCGGCTCCTCCCACAGCTCAGCCAGACCCCGGGACCCGACAGCCCCATCTTCCTGCCCGGCGACAACAAGTGGGACTGGTTGCTGGCCAAGACGTGGGTGCGGCACGCCGAATTCTCCGTCCACGAGGCTGTCACGCACCTGTTGCACGCGCACCTGCTGCCTGAGGTGTTCGCCTTGGCCACGCTGCGCCAGCTGCCTCACTGCCATCCACTCTTCAAGGTCCGTGGCTCGGCAACGTGCCCACACTGTGTCCCTGCACCCCGGGCGTGCTCAGCGGCCTGGGCGCCGTGGCCCCCTCCCTCCAGGTGCAGAGCCCCCATCCTGCTGCAGGACGCCCTCCCCGGCAGCCTGCTTTCCCACAGGCCCTGAGCCGGGGCGAGGGGTGCGGGGCCTGGCGGGAGGAAGGGGGCTGCTTGGGACTTCTTAGGAGAGAGCAGAGGGACAGCCAGCCGCCGTCCAGAAGCCCCGTTCCTAGGCGAGATCTAAGGCAGATGTCAGAGCGTGCCCTTGGCTTTGAGGGAACAGCAGGTTGCTTGCAGCAGGGGCGAGGGAACCCTGGGACGGAGACCCGCGTCTCTAACCTGGGCTCCGCTAAGCCTTCAGATGGCCCAGATTGCTTTCCCCCAGGGACCTGGGGCATCTCTTCTCCGAAGGGCAGGAATTTCTCCCATGCGGGCAGGGTCCACGGCTCTTTGGATTCTCTGATTCTTACTGAGGCAGGCTCCTGAGTCCCAGATGCAGGACCTTTTCTATCCTCTCCAGTCCAGGCTGATTGTTTCTGACCCTCGGCAGCTCCCAGAGCCTGGTACTCCGCGGGGATGGTTCCATTTTGCTCTGCCGGCCCCGCTTTTCCTGGTGCTTTGCCTGCGCACGGGTTAGTAAATCACAGGATGCCAGAGCCGGGGGGCTTGTAGTGCTCCTCCAGATCGGCCCCCTCATTTGCCCGGAGAGAGGAAGGTGCCAGGCCCGGGTCATAGCACAGGATGCCGGTGGAAGCCCAGCCCCTGGCACGAGGTCTGGGGCCCCGATCCCTGTCCCCGGCTGGTCCTCTTGTCGCTGTCATCTCTTTCCATGGGTGATTTATAAGACTTGGTGCCTCTCTGGCCCCAGACCTCACCCACCTGTGTCTTCTCCGACCCTTACAGCTGTTGATCCCCCACACTCGATACACCCTGCATATCAACACTCTTGCCCGCGAGCTGCTCATCGCCCCGGGGCAGGTGGTGGACAGGGTAAGTCTGCTTCAGGGAGGGTGGCGATGGGAGCGTCCCCGTGTCTCCCGCCAGCGCTGCCTGGGGCCAGCGCTCCGGCACCCAGGAGTTCTGTCTCCCAGTCCACAAGCATTGGCGTTGGAGGCTTCTCGGAGCTGATACAGAGGAACATGGAACAGCTGAGCTATTCCGTCCTGTGTCTGCCCGAGGATATCCAGGCCCGAGGAGTCGAAGACATCCCGAATTACTACTACCGGGATGACGGGTTGCAGATCTGGGGTGCAGTGGAGAGGTGAAGTGGCCATCCCCAGTGAGCCGGGGGGTGGGGGAGGCAAGAAGATGGGGGAGGAGCGGGAGGGCCCAGGGAGGCTCCCGACAAGGAGGGGGGCTGGACATGAATGACCCTGAGCCGTGTTGCTCCTCAGGGAGGGAGGGTCAGGGTCAAAAGTCGGGACTGAACCCAGTGCACCTTGCAGCTTTGTCTTCGAAATAATCAACATCTACTACCCAAGTGATGCATCGGTGCATGCTGACCATGAACTCCAAGCCTGGGTGTGGGAGATCTTCTCGGAGGGCTTCCTGGGCAGGGAGAGCTCAGGTACGGGGACCTCAGCCCTTGGGCCCCACTCTCAGTCCCCTGCAGCAGGGTCCTGAGGACCCTGGCAGCCGCATGCCTGGCCCCCCTCCCCCCGCAGGTGTGCCCTCCGCGCTGGAGACCCGGGAAGCCCTGGTCAAGTACGTCACCATGGTCATTTTCAACTGCTCAGCCAAGCACTACGCTGTCAGTGCCGGGCAGGTGAGGACGGTCAGTGCCGGGGTGGGGGGACAGAGGGGGGCCAGGCTCCTAGGACTCAACATTGCCTTCTTGGCTTTCAGTTTGACTCCTGTGTCTGGATGCCCAACCTGCCTCCCACCATGCAGCTGCCACCCCCCACCTCCAAAGGCCAGACAAGGCCAGAGGGGTTTCTAGCCACCCTCCCGCCGGTCAATGCCACATGTGACATTATCATTGCCCTCTGGCTGCTGAGCAAGGAGCCTGGGGACCAAGTGAGTGTGGGGCTGGGGGCCAGGCCAGGCCAGCTCCAGGGTGTGCAAGGGGGTGTCCTTTCCCTTCTCTGGCACAGACCCCACCCTGCCTTCAAGACGCTGGGTCTCTTCACCCCACTGAACCTTCCCAGGGGGACACATGAACGTTGGACATCTCACCAGGGGGGTCAAATGATCAAATGAGTTCATGCAGAGTCACCCTAGCTGCAAGGGGATCACGCTGGGGGTGGGGACTCCCCTTGGAAAGCTCTGACTTGAGCTTTCAGTCCCCAAGAGCTGCCTGCAGTGACCCTCATTGCCTAAAGGGAGGGATAGGGCTGAGGCTCGGAGGGAGGCTACTTCCAGGTCCCCGGGTGGACAGCTAACGGGGGTCCCAGCTGCTGAGCAGCCCCTTCACTCAACCTTGTGGTTGGTTCCCAGCGGCCCCTGGGCACCTACCCAGAGGAGCACTTCACGGAGGAGGCTCCTCAGCAGAGCATCACCGCCTTCCAGAGCCGCCTGGCCCAGATCTCGAAGGATATCCGGGAGCGGAACCGGAGGCTGTCACTGCCCTACACCTACCTGGACCCTCCGCTCATTGAAAACAGCGTATCCATCTAAATCCCCTGGAGAACAGGGTGCTCTGAGGCATCCTTTGGACCCCATAAAACCAGGCCCCCATATGCCTCTCCTGGGACAACCAAACCACACGGAACTCACCCCACACACCACAAAACAACAGAAACAAAGCAGAGAAACAAAAGACCCCAAAGAACAGCACCACCGTACCGTACGTTTTGAAGACACCGAGCTTCAAAGTGCTCAAACACCCACAGCTCCCTTAAAGGGTTTTATGACTTTGTGTTGCTTTGCATTTTTGCATTACATTATGATGGGGGGGATCCCCTGATACCCGCTGATCCCACTGACCACAGCTGAGTGTAATGGTCGCCTGATGCGGGGTGGCCCTCCTGGCGGGTTGAAAAATTGCCCAAGAGGTTGATAGTGACCTATGGTCTCAGCTATAACAATGAACAACCCACTAAGAAGGGGCCACCAGAAGCAGGGCAGAAGGAAGTTGACAACTGTCTGGGCAGTACCCACATACGCTTTCCTAAAAACTTGTTCCAAAGTTGGACAAAAAAGCTTGCATATTATAAAGCAGGTTCCATTTCCAGAGAATTAGAAAATAGCGGAGCCATAATAATCCTATGTTGCCTTCCAGATTCAGTCCTCAGTGATGGAATTCCAACACTGCATACACATTCTTCCCTTCTGTTCTTCTTTCTTCTTGTCCCAAATCAAGAGTCATCCATTAAGGCCAAAATGGCTCCCTTTGCAATTCACCTAATGGTTTCCACCTCTGCCTCATATTGTAGGCTTGGTTTTTGAGGTTCGCTAAGTTTTATAAAACAGTGCGGACAGAATGTGATAGGTATTTGAATCGCTACACAAACACGACCACTGAGAGAGAGCGATGCTCTAGGAAATGCTAGAGGGCAGCTCCCCAGGTGAGATTGTATGCCCCAGATGAGCCAGAGATACAGAGCTCTTAAAGTCTTTGGCTTCAAGCAACAGAAGACAATTCCTGATAACTTAAGCGATAAAAGCAATAAAAATGGAGAAGAAACTGAGTCTCAAGGGATTAAAAAAAAAAAAAGCATTACACACCGTCCTTGGGAAGGACCCAAGGAGGCTCTGGGCACAGGACTCAATGCACAGCGTCCTCAGGCGCTGCTGTCAGAATGACCAAGCTCCTACCACCTTTTGTCTTTGAATTCTTAGCTTCAGTATGCAAATTCCATGAGGACAGGCCTGTCGGACTTGACTCGGGGGGGCAGAAACCATTAGCTGCTGTGGCGGAAACTTGAGCTCGCTAAATAGCTCAGGTTGGGGCCATATGACCGATGCCGGCCAATGGATCGTGGAGGAAGCAATGTATGTCACTTCCACGATGAGGCAGTTGGGAGCCGGCATGCCTCCCTCATCCTTCCCTCGCCCTTGAGGCTACCTTGGAGGCATGCTCCAGAAGACATGAGCCCCTCCTCCCCTTGATCCCTAGACTGCATGCTCATGAGGACAGGGTTCATAACTGCCCACCACAGTGCTTAGCACACAGCAGGAGCTCAGTAAGTAGGTGTTGAGTGGAGGACATCATACCCAAACGGTTCCTCAAACCCTTCCATGCCCCTTCGCAGTTACCCGTGTGTTTCCCCAACCAGACCATGAGCTTCTTGAAGGCAGGAGCTGGGTCTCATTCTGTTTATATTCCTGGTGCCCAGCACTGTGCTGACATGAGAGAGAGCTGACAAATGTTTGTCTGATGATGGATAAAAGGGAGAATGATTGAATGTACATACGTGTGGACGGATGGATGGACGGACGGATGGATGGAAAGATGGACGGATGGAGGGATGAACTACTGAGTTGGAAGGCAATTGTGCTCCAGTCAATAAACTGGTATTTGCTTCAATGTATGTCTTTTGGGAGCAACTATCATCTGGAGAAAATGGAGAAACCAAGGCAGCTCAGCAGTGAAAATCCAAGCAGTCAGTCTCCAATCCTCCTTGGAGAAGCCCCCACCCCCTCCACCACACAGGCCTGTGACCCCTCTGACTCTCCTTCTCTCTCTCTTTCTCTCTGTCTCTGTCTGTCTCTCCTCTGTCTCTCACACACATACCCAAGTCCTTGGACTCTTGGCTGATAAGCCATAAGAAGAGAAGTTTGTTAAGGTGACATTCACGTCTAGGGGAAATCTAGTTCAGAGTGGTGGTCCCCTTGGCCTAGGGTGGGGACTTCCTCATGGACAATAAAGCATTGGGCATCCAGATCCCAGAGTCATGCTGTGGAGACCCCTGCCCTCTTTGGGCTTGCTGGCCAGAGGGGGAAGAGCAGCTCCCTCTTAACCACCCCGACTCCAGCCTTTCAGTTAGGGAATGAGGGAGTATAGGGCACAGGGCCGTAAAAGTGGGGTGGGAGCATCCCTTACCCCTGCCACTCCCTGCCCAGTGTTCCAGCACTGGCTAGAGTGAGTCATGAGGGAAGGAGGGGGGACAAAGGTGTGGGTAGGTGGCAGCAAAAGGGATAGAAACAGAGATGCAAGACTCTAAGACATTAGCGCGGAAGGGGTTAATGAAACAATACAGAGGCAGGGCGTTTCCAGGCATAAAATTGCAGGCACATAACAAAGAGGGGTAAGATATACAACCTTAGTAAATATCTGAAGTATAAAAAGAGCTTGTACCAATGAATAACCCAGCAGAAAAGAGGGCACATAATAGGAAATTTTTAAAAGACAGTCCATAAAATAAACCTCAGTGTTTAACCAACCTGTGAAAAGATATTTAATCTCACTGATTGTTAGGAAAGTATACCCAGAGTTGTTAAGGATGTGAGGCAACCGAGTCCTGGTATAAAGGTGGAACAGTGTGCCTTTGGGGGAGAGCTTTCCGGAAGTCTCAATCAGACTTTAAAAGAAAAAAAGAAGTTTAATCCAGCGAACCGCTTGGGTGTCTTACTAAAAAAAGGCGGGGTGGCGCCTGAGTGACTCAGTCGGTTAAGCATCCAACTCTTGGTTTCAGCTCAGGTCATGATCTCAGGGTTGTGAGATCAAGCCCCGCGTCGGGCTCCATGCTCAGTGTGGAGTCTGCTTGAGATTTTTCCTCTCCCTCTCTCTCCCCTCACTGTGCATGTGCTCTCTCTCTCTAAAAAAGAAAAGAAAAGAAAAAATATCCAACAATGATAAAGTCAAAAGGACAACTGCCTGTCCTTTCAAGGTATTTAGTTTTCTGGAAGCATGTACCATCCCTTGATTTTGCTATTTATTATTAATAAAGGCCTCGGTCTATGAGAAGTTCACGTAACTTGTGACTGGTAGAGATGCAAATGATTTCTGTTTGGTAAAAAAAAAAAAAAACAAACAAAAAAAAGATAACCCCAAGGGTTATAGTTCATTTCCCTTAGGGACTTCGGCTAGTTTTGTGTCTAAACCAGCAATCCTCTCCTGACTTTCCTTTCTCAAATTGTCTATACAGGCACGCCTCAGAAATATTGTGGGTTGGGTTCCAGACCATCACAGTAAAAGCAAGTCAAATGAATTTTTTGGCTTCCCAGTGCATGTGAAAGTTACGTTTACACCATACTCTATTAAGTGTGTCATAGCGGGGTGCCTGGCTGTCTCAGTTCGTGGAGCATGCAACTCTTGATCCCAGAATTGTAAGTCAACCTCCACATTGGGTGTAGGGATTGCTTAAAAATAAAATCTCAAACAAAACAAAACAAAACAAAAAACACATGTGCAATAGCATTGTGTCTTAAAAAATGTATATACCTAGGGGCGCCTGGGTGGCTCAGTCAGTGAAGCATCTGCCTTCAGCTCAGGTCATGATCCCAGGGTCCTGAGATCGAGCCCCACATTGGGCTCCCTGCTCAGCAGGGAGTCTGCTTCTCCCTCTCCCTCTGCCTGCCCCTCTCTCTCTCTCTGTCGAATAAATAAATAAAATCTAAAAAAAAAAAATGTACATACCTTAAATTAAAAATACTTTATTGTTAAAAAATGCTAAGTCTCATCTGAGCTTTCAGGGAGTCCTCATGTTTTTGCTGGTGGAGGGTCTTGCCTCAGTGTTGATGGCTACCAGATGCTCAGGGTGGTGGCTGCTGAAGGCTGGGGTGACTGGCAATTTCTTAAAATAAGCAATAGTGAAATTTGCTGCATCGATCGACTCTTCCTTTCACAAATGATTTCTCTGTAGCAGGCGATGCTATTTGATAGCATTTGACCCACAGGAGAACTTCCTTCAAAATCGGAGTAGGTCCTCTCAAACCCTGCTGCTGCTTTATCACGAAGTCCATGGAATATTCTCGACCCTTTGTTGTTGTTTCAACAATCTTCACAGATTCTTCACCAGGAGTAGATTCCATTTCAAGAAACCACGTTCTTTGTTTATCTGTAAAAAGAAACTCCTCTAAATTAGTGCAGCCACTCTGGAAAACTGTATGGAGTTTCCTCAAAAAGTTAAAAATAGAACGACTCTATGATCCAGCAATCGCAGTACTAGGTATTTACCCCAGGAATACAAAAATACTAACTCAAAGGGATACATGCACCCCGATGTTTATAGCAGCGTTATCTACAATAGCCAAAATATGGAACCAGCCCAAGTGTCCATGGGCAGATGAATGGATAAAGAGGATGTGGTATATAGATACAATGGAATACTACTCAGCCATAATAAAGAATGAAATCTTGCCATTTGTAACAACATGGTTGGAACCGCAGAGTATTATGCTAAGCGAAATAAGTCAGAGAACGACAAATACCATATGATTTCACTCAAGCAAGCAAAAGGAAAAAAAAGATAGAGAGATAGACAAACCAAAAAACATTCTTAATTCTTAAGAACACACTGATGGTCACCAGAGGGTCGGGGGGTTGAGGGAAATAGGTGATGGGGGTAAAGGAGCACCTTTGTCCTGATGAGCACCAGGTGATGGAGGGAAGTGTTGAGTCACTGTAGAGTACACCTGAAACTAATATTACACTGTATGTTAAATAACTGGAATTTAACTTAAAACTTTTGAAAAAGAAAAAAAAAGCAACTCCTCCTCTGTTAGGAGATTGCAGTGATTCAGTCTCATCTCTTGGCTCCACTTCTGATTCTAGGTCTCCTGCTGTTTCCACCACATCTGCAGTGACCATGTTCACTCAAGTCTTGACCCCCCTCAGAGGCATCCTTGAGGGCTGGAATCGACTTCCTCCAAACTCTTGTTCGTGTTGATATTTTGATTTCTTCCCTTGAATCACAAAAGTCCTTAAAGGCATCTAGAAGGGTAACTCCTTTTCAGAAGGTTTTCAATGTACCTTGCCCAGATCCATCAGAGGAATCACTATCTTTGGCAGCTAGAGCCTTACAAAATAGATTTCTTAAATAATAAAACTTGAAGGTCAAAATGACTCCTTGACCCATGGGCTGCAGATGATTGTCATGTTGACAGGCAGGCAAACAACATGCATCTCACTGCCCATCTCCACCAGAGCTCTGGGGAGACCAGGTGCATGGTCAATGAGCAGTCATATTCTGAAAAGAATCCTTTTTTCTGAGCAGTGGGTCTCTACAGTTAACTATGTCATAAACAGATGTGCTGTCAAGCGGGCTTTGTTGTTCCATTGATAGAGCAAAGGCAGAGTAGACTTAGCATCATTCCAAAAGGCCCTGGGATTCTCAGAATGGTAAACGAGCATTGGCTTCAACTTGAAGTCACCAGCTGCATGAGCCCCTAGCAAGAGAGTCAGCCTGTCCTTTGAAGCTTTGAAGCCGGGCGTTGACTTCTTCTCTCCAGCTGTGAAAGTCCTAGATGGCGTCTTCTTCCAATAGAAGGCTATTTCATCTACACTGAAGATCTGTTGCTGAGTGTAGACACCTTCATTACTTAGCTCCATCTTCTGGAACTTACTGCAGCCTCTATATCAGCACTTGCTGCTTAACCTTGCACTTTTATGTCATGGAGAAGGCTTCTTTCCTTAAACCTCCTGAACCAACCTCTGCTAGCTTCAGACTTTTCTTCTGCGGCTTCCTCACCTCTCTCGGCCTTCACAGAACTGATGAGCATTAGGGCCTTGCTCTGGATTAGGCTTTTGGCTTAAGGGAACGTTGGGGCTGGTTTGGTCTTCCACCCAGACCACGGAGACTCTCTCCACATCAGCCTTCTTGCTGTCTCTCTTTCTTATCATTCGTGTGTTCACCGGAGTAGCAGTTTAATTTCCTTCAAGAACTTTTCCTCTGGGTTCACAACTTGGCTCACAAGCTTTGGCACAAGAGGCCAAGCTTTTGGCTGATCTTGGCCTTCAACATGTGTTCCTAAGCGTAACCATTTCTAGCTTTTGATTTCAAGTGAGGGACGCGTGACTCTTCCTTTCCCTTGAACACTTAGAGGCCACTGTAGGGTTATTATTAATTAGCCTCATTTCAATTTTGCTGTGTCTCAGGGAATAGGAAGGCCGAGGAGAGAGAGAGAGAGAGACTGGGGAATGGCCTGTCGGTTGGCTAGTCAGAACACCCACACCAAAGAAGGGCACAGTTCATGACGCCCCAAAGCAATTGCAATAGTACCATCAAAGATCACTGATCACAGATCACCGTAATAAAGGTAATGATGAGACAGTTTGAAATATTGCGAGAATTACCAAAATGTGACACAGAGATGCGAAGTGAGCAAATGGCCCCCATAGATTTGCTCGATGCAGGATTACCATAGACCTTCAATTTGTAAGGAAAACAAGCAATATCTGCAAAGCCTAATAAACTGAAACACAACTGAAGGAGGCATCCTGTGAATACCTCTAAACACACAGTTCCTTCACTATCCTTGGAACCGCCGTTAACCACCTTTCCGAGTTGACTTAAATCTTTGACTTGTGTTCATTCTAATTTTATGAATCGTGTTCGTAATTTTTTTGATTTTGCTTTGGCAGGTAGGAGCCAGGGCCCTGCTCGGTCCACTCCCCGCCTCGCCCCTGCCGTTGGACGTGCCTGGAGTCTCTGCTCACTCCCCTGGGTGGACCCGGAGCAGATCATGTCCCGCCCCCACGGACCTGCAGAAGAGCTGAGGAGGGGATGAAGGTAAGAGGCAAGAGACAAGATGCAGGAATGGAGAGAGGGAGGACACGGGGTGACTCAGAGCGGTTTACAGGACACTGGCCCCCAGGGCTGGGAGGGGACAGGACAGAGCCACAAAGGAGGAGGCGCCAACAGCTCTCTCCCAGCGCACCTTGGAGGAGGGGATGACGGGGAGTGTCCTGGAGCCAAAAGCCGACCCAGTTCTGTAACAGGAGCAGAGAGCAGGTGCGTGCCCACGCGGGGACAGGCACCTCGGGGTCTCCCCAGAACCGCCTGCAGGCCGCCTGTCTCCTGGGGCCTTCCGGACCCCTGGACAGCAGGCGCGCGAGGACCTTGCTGGGCTCGGGGACCTGGGACTGCGTGCCAGTGAGCCTGGCGAGCCCGGGGAAGGCGAGAGCAGGAGACCAGCACACAGGCCCGGGGAGTCTTAACCAGGAATTGGGGGGACCACGGGAGAGCCGCGGCCCAGGAAGCATGAACTAGCAGGCTGGGCTCTGCTGTATCCAGCATTCCTCGTCCTGGTTTTCTCACATTCCACTCAAATCCGAGATGCACTCTTGGCGCACATCACATCGGGGAGCACCTGAGATGTACCCCAGAATGGGTGGGGCTGCGGGATCAGTGGCTCCTAGGGTGGAACCCAAGCCTCCAACCCCCTTTCTTCTGAGACACCACTTAATAGTCCAGTCGTCCAACCAGTTGGAGTAGGAGAAAGGGAACATCAGGGAGTGACCGATGTGGGAAGCTGGAGATCTGGGTCCCCAGAGCCGTAAAGTGCGAGAGGCTGGGGCTTGGGTGGCCAAAGTGGCCCTCCCCACACCCACTCTCTCTGCAGAGTATGTGTTTCTTTGCCTCCCAGTTCCTGAATAGCCTCATCCCCATCCTGGTCCAGCACCATCTCGGCATCCCAAGGAACTTCCCCATCACTGAAGCCACGGACCCCTGTGCTGCACCAGCCCAGGACCGGTCTGCAGGCTGAGCCGGAGGTGAGGGGCCCAGGGGTCCAGCCTGTCTTCCCTCCCATCCCAGTGCCTTCAAGAGCCCAAGCTCCCACCCCCGACCCGTCTCTTCCACCCAGCCCTGCAGCCCGGCAGCACCCCCTTTCCCAGCTAGCTCAGCGCCTTCTCTAACCCAGCACCTGCTGCTTGCCCCTGGAGGGAGGGGTGTTGCTCTCGGACAGCGAGTGAGGGCTGAGTGGGGAGTGCTCTCTTCTGCTTCTTTGCCAGGCCCATGCACTTGTAGGGCCCCTGCCAGTTGTCATGGTTACTAAGGATGCCCTACAGCTGGTCCACTGAGGCTCCCTAGAGCTACTCTCCCTCCCCTCTGTGGGCCAACTGGGATGAGATGTGCCCCAACCCCAGGACAGGCACAGGGCTGTCCCCTCCCCCAGCCCTCCTCTTCCTCCTCCTCTCCTTCCCTAGAGGGGCCCTCTGTAACTGGTGAGCCATGCCAACCTCTTGGGGTCCGCCCCAGCATCATTAACGAATTGCCCCAGTTCCTGGCTGCCACCCCCCGCCCAGTTCGACGGGCCCCTGCTGCCCCTCACCATCCAGCTCAGCAAGGCAGGGCCTTGGGAGGGCTAGGCGTGCCAGGGGGCACATCCTACCTTCAGGATGACTGCAAGGTTCCCCCCCCCACCATGCTGCTAATCCCCACACCGCATCTAACGCAACCGGCCCATCCCTTCCCCCATCTCTAGCTTGATGGGAACGTTGTGATATTCAGGGTCAGAGAACAAACCACCTTGACATGGGTTTCCAAATCAACTCTACTGAATCATGCTCCTTTGACAGTATGACCGCGTTTCCAGCAGTCAAACAAGGAACCCCTTCCGGAAGGCCTCTCCACGCCCTCCCTTCCAGCCTTCCAGTCTCTGTCCCATACAACCCAGGATCTGGGTGACTTTCGACTGGTACCAGGAGCCCTTGACCAGGCTCTGCCCCATGTGCCGACAAGGCGGCCTTAGGTCGACTCACCTCCCAGCGACCGTTTCCTGTTGTGCTAGAAGTGATCAGAATGGGAAACCTTCATACCTTGCCTACCACATCCATCGCTGGCCTAAGTACCTTGCCATATTTAACTCAGTTAATCTTTCAGAGCAACCCAAGGAAGGAGGGATGATTATCATCAACTTCACTTTGTTTGTTTTCTTTTTTAAAGATTTTATTTATTGGGGCGCCTGGGTGGCTCAGTTGGTTAAGCGACTGCCTTCGGCTCAGGTCATGATCCTGGAGTCCCGGGATCGAGTCCCACATCGGGCTCCCTGCTCAGCGGGGAGTCTGCTTCTCCCTCTGACCCTCCTCCCTCTCATGCTCTCTGTCTCTCATTCTCTCTTCACAAATAAATAAAATCTTAAAAAAAAAAAAAAAAAGATTTTATTTATTTATTTATTTATTTGAGAAAGAGAATGAGAGCACAAGGAAGGGGAGGGGGAGAGGCAGGGGGAGAAGCAGGCTCCCCGTTGAGCTGGGAACCCTACTCAGGGCTCGATCCCAGGACCCTGGGTTCATGACCTGAGCCGAAGTCAGGCGCTTAACCAACTGAGCCACCCAGGCGCCCCCATCAACCTCACTTTATAGATGAAGAACCTGAGTCATAGAGAGGTTAGTTAATTTTCCTGAAGAGATACAGCTAGTAAGGAAGAGGACCATGTGATTTGGCCCCATGGGCATGGTAACAAGCTGCACTTTCTAGAGCCAGATTCCACCCGATGCCTACCCTGCCCATGAACCAGCCCCCACTCCAGCTCACACAGACACCTGGCCCAAACAGTGCCGTCTTCCTTCCCAGGGACACAGCTGAGGACTGGCTCCTGGCCAAGACCTGGATCCAGCACTCAGTGCTCCCAGTGCGTGAGATGGTCACTCATATGCTTTGAACCCGCTTAATGATGGAGACCTCTTTTCTCTCCGTGCTCGGTGGCTGCCCATGGGCCGCCCCTTCTTCCAGGTAGGGAGGACGCCCCACCCAGTGCCCGGAGCTGTGGGGCCCCTCGGGCTGTCTCATCTAACCTCTGACTCTGGTTGTCCCTCGCTGCTCTGTCTTGTGTCTACTACACCTGGACATCAACACAGGCCCACACTGGGCTCTTTGCACCAGGAAAGCTCATCAGCCGGCTCGCGGCCCTGGAGCGGCTGAGCTTTGGCCCTGAGCAGCGGGGGCTCTCTGCCCAGCAGTCAGTCAACGTTGCTGGGGAGGACGGGCAGGCTGCCTGGTGCTGATCACCAAAGGGCCAGAGGCTTGCGCCTTGCACTCCCTCCCCCCGCCCCACCAGCTGGCTGGCCCAGAGGCTCAGGATCTTGCCCACTACTACTCCCCAGATGATGTGCTCTGGATCCGGGTGGCCACAGAGAGGGGAAGCTCCCCGGGGGCCCGAGGGCTCTTAGCCTCTCCCTCATCTATATCTCTGTTACCTTGTTCGTCCACTCCCCCCACCCCTTCTGCCCAAACACACTGTTATTTCACACCCCTTTCCTGCCTCCTCTTCTCTCCCCACTGTGTGACTTTGAGCAAGTCACTTAACCTCTCTGTGTCTATTTCTTCATCTGAAAACAGGGATGAGAAGAGCACCTATCTTACAGGTTATTATTAGAATTAAATCTAAAGCCCTAAGAATAAACCTCAGGTGAATAGGAAGTACCTTCTGAGCATTCACCCCGTAGATAAAGTCTCCGGGGTTTCCTTCGGAATCTCCCTCACAGAAGACCTCTTTAGGATGTACCTCTGGCCTCCACCCCGTGGCAGGAGCTCTTGATGTCTGGCCTCCCCATGGGTCCCCATCTCCTGCCATTAACCTGCATGACCACCTTCCTCAGGCACTGGGATTTAGGACAGCCCTGCTCATGACCCTCACATGGCCCTGTGTTTGGCACATGGAATGCAGTGCTCACCGTGGTATCTCAGCCCCTCTGGAACCTGCCTCCCCCCTTCTCCGTTCTTCTTCCTCAGCAGAGACCGACACTGGGGAGGCCAGGCACCCCGATTCTCCCTCTCTCCCTAACCACATACTGCCCCTTTGAGCCCAGCTCATGCCCTACCTCCCTTTGAATCCTCGGGGACGCCCCCACTATGAACACCCACAGCTGGAGCAATGGATCCACGTGTCCTTCGTGAGCCCCAACTGTGGCTGGTGCTGGATGCCATGGTGAGCAAGGCAGATCAGCCCTGGACCTTGGGAACCAGTGGCACAGACAGATCCAATCCACCGGTCCGAACACAGAGGGGCCCTGGCGTCGGATCCTTCCCTGTTGCTTGATCTACCTCAAAAGAAGACAATGGAAGACAATGCCTGGAAGACAATGCCTACAGCGTTTGCAAGCAGCAAGTGCAAGGGGTGAGGGTGGGCGGGGACTGCGGCCAGTGGAGAACTCCCGTTTGTCTGATGGGGACAAACCGTGACCCAGCGATGACTATAGCCAGATCTTTAGATCTTTCAAGAGAAACCTGACATTGTCTAATATTTAAGCGTTGGCCATTGATTCAACTTGAAAAAAGAACAAATAAGAAACCTTGGCTGCCAATCAAAACACATCTGCCAACCAACTGCGGCTCTCGGGCCCTAGGTTTGCACCCATGGTGATGAAAGCCTCCAGGTCTGAAGATCAGCTCAGTTCATGCAATGCGGGGTTGGCCATTTTCCTTCTCTGGCTTCAGATTCCCCCTTGGGGCAGCTGGTCTCAGTGGCCTCTTCCAACCCACACCCCTGGGCGCCTTAGACTCCCAGCTGTTAGTCACCATGTGTTCCTGGATCCCCAGCTTTGTGCCCGGATGATAGTGTCGTAAGCAAAGACTCAGAACCTCGGGCCTGGCTCAGGGAAGTCTTGCAGGAAGGTTTTCTGAGCTTCATGAGCTCCAGTGAGGCGTCCACACCTGTCTCATGTGCCCTTGTGTAGCTCCGGGGTGTCAGCGATGAAACCATAAGCAAGGCCCAGGGTGGGGGCAGAAAGGGGGTGATTCTCAGGTTCCAGAAGAGTGGGTGGGGGTGAGGAAGGGATCCTAGGGACAGGTTACTTGGAGGGTGCACTTAGCAGGCTGGGCTCCTGCGTGGGCAGAGCCTGGAGTGATGTAGGTTTTGGTAGGTGATGGGGTGTGGTGTAGGGTATTATGGGTTCGTAGTAGGTGGAGCTTAGGGCTGGCTGGGTTTCAAAGTGAGCTTGGCTTGGGTGGTCTACGTTTCTGGTAGGCTGGGCTCAGGGTGGTCTTTTGCCTGGGTGGATGGGTAATTTAGGTTTCAAGTTGGACTGGTCTTGGGTGGTCTGAGTGCCTAGGTGGGCAGGGCTCAGGTGATGATCCTCCTTGGGTAGATTTTCTGATGGACTAGGATCCTTGGAGGTCTGGGTCCCTAGGTAGGGGGACTTAAGATGAACCAGAATCACTTTGGGTTGAAAGACAGGGCTGGGTATGGCAGGGTGCGGGGGTCCTAGCCTTCTCTCCTGCCGTCCCCAGGAGCACCTTGGCATCTCCCAGAACCTCACCAAGAAGCCGGGGGTGGGAACATCACCACCTTCCAGAGCCTCCTAGCCTGGATGTCACGGGACATCAGGGCGGACCCGGGGCCTGGAGCTGCGGCCCTGAGCCTACCTGGAGCCCGCAGTGATGAACGGCATCTCGCCCCAGCCCGCACCCCACCGCACCCCCAGTAAATGACCGCGTGCACCAACAGACCCAGCACGTAGCAAGTGATTTTTTTTTTTTCTTGAAAACAGGCGCGGGCGGGGAGGGGCGAGGCGGGGGGAGCGGCCTAGATGGAAATGCTGTTCTCTATCAGCACCGGGTCCAGGTAGTAGTAGGGGATGGGGAGGCACTTGTTGCGCTGGCGGATGTTGTGCGAGATCTGGGCCAGGCGCCGCCGCAGGGTCTCCATGCTCCTCCGCGGGGCCTCCTCCACGAAGTGGATGTCGGGGAAGTGGCCCAGCGGCCGCTGCGGGCACGCAACCCGGCAGCTGTCACCCACCTGCCCCTGCCGCAGCCCCTCTCCCCCTGCCTCCCCCCCTGGACCCCCCCCGCCCGCCCCCCCCCCCCCCGCAGCCCTCTCCCTGCCTGTACTCGGAGCAACGCCCCCCCTCCGCCGCCTGCACGCCGGGGCCCCGGGGCACCTTGTCGTCAGGCTCCCGGCTGAGTGTCCAGAGCACCAACAGGGTGATGCACGTGGTCTTCACATCCGGCAACGTGTCCATGAAGGTCTCCAGAGTGGTCAGCCCCTTGGCCTGCATCGGTGGGTTCCTCATGGACGATGGGAAGTTGGGCATCCAGGCGGTGTACTCCAGCTGGAGGGGGGGGGGGTTCTGGGTCAGACAGCACCCCGGGACTCTGGGGTCTAAACTGAGCTGGGGACTGAAGCTGGGAGCTGGGTGGAGGCCTGAGTACGGCTGATGGCCGAGACTGGGTTTGAGGGCTGGGGCTGGGGCTGGGGCTGGGGCTGGTGAGCACAGGTACCTGCCCTGTGTTGACAGCCGCGTGCTTGGCCGAGCAGGTGTAGATGACGATGGTGACATATCGGATCAGCTCAGGCACTGTTTGCAAGCACTGAGGAAAGCCTGGGAGGCAGGGAAAGGCCTGGCAGCATCAGTCCTGCCCTGGTCCTGGAAGGCTGGCAGAGGTCCCAGGACCCCAAGCCCAGGCATCCTCCCCCCCCACCTCGTGTCCCACCAACACTCCTAGCTGCCACTTCAGGGGGTCATGTGCTCATTCCGCCTGCTTGGCCCTCCTGTGACCACAACCCCAAGCCCCCCCCACCCCTCTCACCCCATCCAGACCACAAGCCTTGGGAGGCAGACCCAAATGGCCTTGGCCAGGTCCTCCAGGGCTGCTCCAGGCACCTGCCTGAGGTGGGGCCCTCAGATCTTTATTCCAGCTCCCTTAGGGGGGCCGCTCTGGTCCCAGGACTCAGTGGGGACCAGGCTTTGGAGGAATCCCAGCTTTCCTGCCCTGAGTCAGCACAGTCCCTCATCCACACCCACCCCCCCACCACACATGCATGCACACGCGCACACGCGCGCACACACACACACACTCTTTTGAGCCTCTGCACTCACACCAGATGGATTTCTCAGTAGCCTGGCTCTTGGTCTCATACTTAACCAAGCTGCTCGCTTCTCCTTCCCATTGTCCCCAGGTTCCAGAAGCCTAACACATTTGAACCGGACCCATTATCTTCCTCCCCAAACCACTCCTCCTTCCAGGCCCCCAGCTCACAGCATGACACACACCATCCACCCAGGTTCCAAAACCCCAAACCCAGGAGTCTTCCTCCGCCCCTCTCTCTAAACCCACAACCAAACCCCAACCAGTCACCAAGTCCTGTCATTTCTGTCTCCCAGCCAGCTTGGGAATTCTCTTGCTTCCCACAACGCCACCCTAGCCAGGCCCATGTCACCCCGCTCCTGGACACCGCAGGACCTTCCAGAACTGTCTGCTGACTCCCGGCAGCCTGACAGTCTGATGTACAATCCGATCTCCTTGCAGACCCCTCGACGGCGCCCTCTGGTGGTCAGGGTAATTTCACCTCCTTCACCAGGCCTGCCTCGGGTCCTGCTCATGGCTTCAGCCTTAGCTTAGCCCCACAGGGAGCCCGGCCAGCTCCCAGCCTCAGCTCAGATGCAGGGACCTCTGAGCAGCTCCTGGAGCTCCCTCTGTCGGCTCTGGCTTCCCACCCAGAGCTCTTCAACCCCACCTCTAACACCTCCCGGCTAACCTCCCCATCCTGCAGGTCCCTTAGCCAGATGTTAGCCCAGATGTTAGATCTCAGCTAGATCTTAGCATGCTGCTACCCCCCACTCTCCACCCAGCACCCTCCTCCAGCTGGGTTAGGTGCCTCCCCAGGACTTCTATGCACCCCTACCCCACCCACGCCCACCCCGGACTGTAGCAGTCCTAAGGTAGCATGACTGTCCGTCTACTGAGTGGACCACCCCTGAGACTTGAGGGCAGACACCTTCTCCTGTCTCACTCCCTTTGCCTCTCAGTACCCAGCTCAGCGTTTGTCACATTATAGATGCTCATTAAATATTGGCAGAGTGGTGCCCAAGCGGCTTGACCTCAGGATGCTCCACTGCCCTCCTGGAGCCTACCAGCTCCCTGGCCTCCAGTACTCTCTACCTGTTTGACCTCACGCCCCATTTCTCAGCCCATGATGGCTTATTTCCAGGGGGGTCTGGGAGTCCCCCAAATCTCCACAGAGATGGCCCTGCCCCACAGCCCCTGAGCTCACATAGGGACCAATGGGCAGCCCCATTTCCTTCCCCAACCTCTCCGAGATTTGGCTCCCTCAGCACCCAGCAAGACGTGCTCCGCCACCAGCAGGAAGGGCCCACCCCTTAGCCCCAGGTCCCCGCAGGTGCCCGGCGCCCAGGCCCATACCTGAGCTCTCACGCCCTAGGAGGCACTCCTTAAATATCTCCCGCACCCAGGACTGCAATTCCGGGTCCCCTGCCACAGCCGCGTCACACGGGTAATAGTAGGTGATGATCTCTGTCACGTACCTGACCAGGGGACAGGCCTCAGTTTGGATCCTCCCCCTTCCCAGCAGCCATTCCCCCCTCCCCGGGCCTTCCTCCCCAGAGCTGCCCAGGGCCTGGGGGCGGGCACGTCCTGCGGGGCGGAGGTGGCCTCAGACCCAAGCCCAGGTCCTTAAAGCCGGCCCGTGTCTGCTCCCACATCCCAGGGCGTCCAGCCTGCATGCCATCCCCTGCCGGCCCAGCCGCACCTCTCCAGCGCGTCCCACACTGCCAGGGAGTCGTCACGGTAGTAATATCCCGGCAGGTCCTGGACCCCGCGCTCCACGAAGTCATTGGGGAGGTAGAGGCTGTCGTAGGTTGTCTCTGACAGAGCCCGCACCATCACCTCAGCAAAGCCTTCCAGGCCCAGGGACATGCCCTGTTCGGGAGGAGGCAGCCGCTGAGGCCAACGGGGTCCCAGCAGGAACCCCCCTCTGAGGATCACGCCCGCCTCGCACACAGCCCAGCGCGTGCTCCTCCAGCCCGCCTCATGAGCCCCCACACTCCGGGCCAGCACCCCTCTGCACCCTCAAAGGCAAAGCACCCACTTCCACCAGTCCCCGCCCGCTGTGCCCCCTTGTGATCCGAAGGCAAGCGGGAAATCCTGCTTTTAGCCTAATGGCAAAGGCCGGAAGGGCCGCAGATGTCTTGTTGGGGTTGGGGCAGAAGTGTTACCCTGGCAGACAGCCCCCCCTCGTTGAGGAGGAGGGCCCGCCCGATGCTGTTGATCTGGATGGTGTACCGGGTGTGGGGGATGAGGAGCTGTGGGAGGGAGCAAGGACAAGGAGAGAGGACCACAGTTAGCCCCAAAGGACCTCAGCACCAGCCCTCCCCTTGTGCAGCATCAGACCCTCTCGCTTTGGGAAGTCCCCACCCCAAACCCTGTCTTGTGGGTCCCCAGCTGCCTCCGCAAGACTACCGGGGGTCCCCCTGAGTGTGGAGCGAGCCAGGTGCCTTTCTGGGGCACCCGGGGCCAAGCCCATACCTTGTAGAGGGGGTGGCACATGGGCAGCTGCCTCATAATGGACAGGCAGAAGGCCTCCGCAATGAGGTGCGTCTCCAGCAGGTGGGAGATGGCCTCGTGGCAGTAGAACTCAGCATAGCGCACCCACGTCTTGGCCAGCAGCCAGTCCCACTCAGAGTCACTGGGCAGGAAGATGGGGCAGTCGGGCCCGGGGGTCTGGCTGAGCTGGGGATGGGGAAGGAGGGAGGTGAGGGCAGACACACAGACACACACACACACACACAAGGGCCCCCACTTGCAGGAAGGAGGCAGAGAAGAGTCTGAGGAGGGAAACACGCCGCTCTGTACACTCTAGGCCCTCTGGGTCCCCTGAGCACACCAGGACCCTTCCTCCCTCCTCACATTTGCTCTTGCTCTCCCCTCTGCTTGTAGTCCCTTCCCCCCTCCCTCTCTCTACCTGGCAGCTCCCATTCATTCAAGAAGCAGCCTGCAAGTTGCTTCCTCTGAGAAGCCCTCCTTATTTCAACCCCACGGCCGCCCCATTCAGCTGTACAAGTTGTGCACTGCACAAGGATACCAGCCCTCTGGGGCAAAGGGAGTCACTGAAATCCAGCCTATGCTGTCCCACTAATGAGCCAGGAGCATCAGGTTTGGCTGATCCCCCCCAGAGAGGTGCCTTTTTCTAATTTGGACATGATACTGGTGGAGACCTCTGGGAACATAGCACCTCCTGTCCCCTTTCCTGCCAGGCTACTCTCAAGGCAGTGGCTAAGTCTGATTAGCTCAGTATTTCCAGCAGAGGCCTAGCCCACAGCAGGTGTTGGCTTAACAAGTACACGAGGGAATGGACCCAAAGAGACAAGCTCAAGCGACCAAACACATTCCCATCTGGTCACCTCTGCGCATGTGCACAGAGGATGCACACTCTACGCACGGGGGCTTGCACACAAATACAGCCACAGAGACCCAAGTTCACGCATGGGCAGACAGGCGGACAGGGGCAGGACAAAGCTGTGCTCATGCAGGGACAAGCAGGGACTCAGTCCGAGGCTCACACACAGGGCCACACACACAGATAGGAACACGCATAAGCATCCGTGTGTTCTCAGATGCACACACTCATGTAAATGGGCACCTGCCCACGTGCGCACGCACGCATGCGCACACACACACATAAGCGCTCGCATCGGCAACGTGCTCACACAGCGGCCCCAGGCCTGCGTCCCGGGCACCTGGATGGCGATGGGCATCATGTTCCCTTCCAGCCCGAGGTGCAGCAGGCAGAGGGGGGCACAGTGATGCTGCTTCCTTCCGTTGAGCTCAATGGTGGGGATGCCCTCCAAGATGCGGTAGTCGGCCAGGTAAATGTTCCCCTTCTGGAAGGGAGCCGCAATGGGAGGGCAGGTAGGCACCAACACGGCGCACCTGGGAGCCATGCCTTGGGTGCCAAGTGCCCGGGTCCCCCAGGGGCAGGGTTAGCTAAGGACCCAAGTGGGGTATACAGCGGCCAGTGGGACTCTGGGGACAGCAAAGGTAGGAGTGGAGAGCCGGGGATGCCAGGGAAGGAGGGAGGCTGGGAGGCCGGGGATCCCCACCTGATGGGGCCTCACCTCCAGCTCCGCTTGCAGACACGTTCCCTCGCCCAGGAACGGGGCCACCATGTCATCTGTCACAGGGAACTTGTCGGGGATCTGAGTGCAGCGGCGGAGCAGGCCTGGGTTGATGCCGTTCAGGTACTGATACCCAAAGAAGCTGTCCTCTGTCCAGTGCTCGGTCACGTACTCTGGGTGGGGCGCCGTGCGGGCGTCACGACGCTGCCAGAACCCCCTGAGGCCCGGGACAGAGGAAGACCCCCGAGAAGCGCCCCCAGCCTCCCCTTGAGCGGCCGGCGGCGCCCAGGGCGGCATTCTCCACGAAGCCGCCAGAGGGCGCGCTCGCCCAGTCGGCCTTTCGGGCCTGGGGTTGGCCCCGCTCCTCCCATCCCGCTGCCCCGACGGGGCGTCCCGCCCCTGGCCCGCGTCCGCAGCTTCACCGGCCCCGCCGGAGACCACGGGCTCCCCCGGGCTCGCTTCGCGTTGCCCCCCCCATACCGGTGATGATAGACTTGTTGGCGGGGAAGATTTTCTTGATGTCCTTCAGCCTCTTCCACGATTGCTTGCAGTCCACCAGGCCGCGGAGTTTGAAGCCCAGTGCCCTAGTGGACGGGGTTCGAGGGGGAGGCGCTCAGACAGGCAGCCCTCCCTGGTCTGGCCCTCGGGTCTCCGGCCGCACGGCTCCAGGTCCTTCTGTGCCCCGGGGTCTGGGGACCACCTCCCGGGTTCCCTAGGCCAGCCCCCTCTGCCTGTCTGGCCATTGCGAGCTCCCCGGGCTTCGGTGGAGGCGGCATGGAGCGGCGACAGGGACGCCCCTGCTCGCGCACACTCACATGGGCCCCAGGCGGAAGAAGAAGGAGGCCGTCTTGATGAAGGAGAAGCGGAGGTTTGAGTTCAGGAACTTGGTGGCCTTAATGTTGATGAGAATCGGGAAGCCGGGGATATAGCCGCTCCACCTGTGGGAAGAAGTGCAGGGCTGGGGCCGGGCACTCGGGTCCAGGGCACAGGGAAGGGGGAGAGCCAAGGGGTCAACCATGGGAGGGGCCCCAGGGCAGCCCCAGGTCCTCACTCAGGCCGGTTGGGGTTCCTCCGGACAGGAGGGCGGTAACTGGGGATATGCACGTAGTTGGGCAGGCCCGGAACGAAGACCCTCCAGCTGCAAAGAGAAGGCAGTCGGTGGGCCCTGGTGCCCAGGCACCAACCCAGGGATGGAAGGCCAAGCCATCGCCGCCCCCTGGCCTCCCACAGCCGCTGCCGCCCTCCGCTCACTGGTAGAAATCCTGCTTGGCTCTGATCTCCTCCTGTCGGTGCTCCAGAAGGATCGGGAGCGTGTCCTCTGCTGTTGTCTTTCCTGCAGGGAGACCATGGAGGAGGCTCAAGGTCTGACCCCAGTCCTGTCTGCCCCTGACCACCTCAAGGATCACAATTCAGCTCCTGCCCTCTAGATTGGCTTTGTGGGCCCACAGACAAAGATGGCATGGGGTAGGCTTACCTGGGTGGGCAGGCATGTGTCCTCCCAAAAACTCAGAGGGAAGGATCAGGGACCACCCTCTTCCCCCTCCCTCTACCCTTGGAGCTGGGCTTGCTGCTGGGAGGAAGTCTGTCTTCTGGACCCGCTAAAACATTAATGAAGGACAGTTATGTAGGGCTTACTAGGAACCAGGCACTTTCTAAACACTTTCTCATATATATATATATGAGATAATAAATAAATATATATTAAATATATTATTAATTAAATATATATTTATTTCTATATTAAATATATATTAATTAAATATATATTAAATATATTATTAATTAAATATATATTTATTTCTATATTAAATATATTAAATATATTTATAATATAATATAATTAATATATAATATATATTAAATATATTATTAATATATTTAATTTATTGATTTATTAATTATATTTATAAAATATATAATTATTTATATTTATAAAATATAATTAATTAATTATATTACATAATTAATTATATAATTAATATATAATATATTAAATACATTATTAATATATTAATATATATTAATATATTAATAAATAAATAATACATATATTATTTATTTATTTGAGAGAGAGCACAGAGGAAGAGGGAGAAGCAGGCTCCCCGCTGAGCAGAGAACCCAATGTGGGGCTCGATCCCAGGACCCTGAGCCAAAGGCAGACACTTCACGGACTGAGCCACCCAGGTGCCCCCATTCTACTTATATTAATTAATCCACACAGGAACAACCTTACAAGGCAGGTGACTATTATAGGCTTCCAAAACCCAGAAGACTATAGAAATCAACCTTGTCTTTTTCACAAGTTAGGCACAAATTCCTTGGTCGGCAAAACCTGCTCTGAATTTACCGGAGGCTATACACAGTCTTTATTGAACTCACTTGGCTTAACTATTTGTAGTTTTTGCTGCAGAAATATTAGAATATTTGACTAGGGGGTGCCCTGGTGGTTATATAATATAACATATGGATCGTGTGAGTGGAATATATAGATATAGATGTACATATACATATACATACATATTCTAAATGAAATCTGAATATCTTTTTTTTAAAGATTTATTTATGAAAGAGAGAGTGTGTGCATGGAGGGAGGGGCAGAGGGAGAGGGAGAATCTCAAGCAGACTCCCGCTCAGCAGGGAGCCTGACCTGGGGCTCCGTCCCAGGACCCTGAGATCATGACCTGAGCCAAAACCAAGAGCCAACTCCGCCACCCAGGTGCCCCTGAAATCTGAATTTCAAGACACCCCTGACCCCAAAATTTCAGCTAAGGGACAATATCGTTGTGCTCGTTTTACAAGGAGAAAACAGCCCATGTTACACAGAGAGAAAGCATGAGCTGGGATTTGAACCAAGGCAGTCTTCTTCTGACCACTCACCGCCCAGCCATGAGCCACCACCAAGAGTCGTTAAGCTTTTTAAAAAATTCCTTTTAGAGGCGAGGTCCCTGGATTCTCTCGTCAGCCTTATAAAGTAGGCTCTGCTGTTAGCCCCATTTTAGAGGAGAACACTGAGGCTTAGAATTCAGAAGTAGACCCAGATGTCCATCTAGTAGGTGGTGGAGCTGAGATCCACACCCAGGGCTGTCTCTGTCCAGCGTCCTGGAGGGCAGCCCCGGGCTGTCATGTGCCTGTCACCACAGCCCCGTCACCTTCCCTTGAGGCCCCCTTCGCCACCTGTCCTTCCTCCATCTGCTGCAGCTCATGTTGTGTCCCGGGTGAACAGTGCCCCCTGGAATTGTGCAACCCCGGGGACCCAGCTTGGCTTCATCCCCTGGGTGGGGGCCGGACTCCTCCAAGGGCCAGGCGGGTGATGCAAGCCTCCTGCCCTGGTGTTGCAGGGAGCTGCCCCACCCAGCGCCATTCCTGCACGGCACCTGGCCTCATCCTGCCCTTCCCCTGCTTCCCGGACACTCAGGCCTGTCTCTGCGGGAGGATGCTCCACATCTCCGGGAGGGGGACTCTCCCCTTGGCCTCCCCATCCTCCCCCAGGCCTGCCTCCCTCTGCCTTTGCCTCTTGCCCCAGCTCAGGCTCTGTTTCCCTGCTCCCAGGGAAATGAGAGGTGGAACAGGGTGGTTAGCTGCCGGCCGGATGGATCTCCAAGCCCCCTCGCTCCTGTGCACCTTGAGGGAGGCCAACAGAGCCTGGGGGGGTGGAGCCAAGGGGACAAAAGAGGACAAGCCTGCAGTCCCCATGTAGCAGCCCCCTACTAGGAAGCTGAGCCAAGCCCACCAGACAAGGGCTGTGGCAGGGGCGGGCTCCCTGTCCCTCTTCCAGGGGAGCAACCAAGTGACCAGGAAAATAGCCCGCAGCCTCGACCAGGCACTAGAGAACACCCGGTCAATCTACTGGGCTCTGATGGAGCCTAACTGGATGAAGGGGGGCCTTTTGGAGCAGCAGTGAGTCCTGTTAGAGAAGTAAGGTGTCCTGTTGGAGTAGCAGGGAGGCCTCGGGAGCATAGAGCATCCCATCTGTCTGAAATCTGCCCCGTTGGAGACCCAGCGCTCTTATGATAAGGTACAAACCCTGCTGTTAGGGAGCACGGACAACTGTTGAGCTCACAGGGCTCTTAACACCACGGGCAGCAGGTGGGATGGTGGGGCGTCCTGTCAGAGTGGAGCTAGCGGGCAAGACCTGGGATCCTGAGATCCAAGCTGCCCCCATCTGTGTCCCCGCAGGGTGCAGCCCTCAGCTGGGCCCTGCAGCACCAGTGACTGAGGGGGCTGTGTGAGGGTGGCAGGCGGGCCCAGGAGTCCCTGCGGGGACAGCCCAGCAGGCGACAGCCGGGCGGGAGCCAGGGGCCTGGCAGCAGAGGTGGGGTGCTGAGGGCTTGCCTGTAGCCTCCCTGAGGGCCAGGGTCTCGTAGCCGTCCATCCACTGATAGGCAGGGAAGTGGTAGATGCGGCCATCGGGCGCACAGATCTGCACGTAGTTGCAATACCAGGAGTTCTTGGGGAAGAAGGAGTAGCGCTCCTTGTGCAGGCGGATGATGATGAGCTCCCCCAGATCCTGCTGACACCGGACAGTGTACTCGTCCACCTGGGCAGGGCACGGGGCTAGGTGAGTGGCAGGACTCCCACTGGCCCGGCCCCTCCCCCAGGCTCGGCTCCTGTGAGGGGAGAGCTGCTCACCTCCCTGGGCTGGGGTGACCCGATCACGGGGCTCTCCTCCCCCACTCCCACTGGGCTGTCCCCTGCTGGGCCCATCGACCCAGGGTCACAGCACACCTGTCCCTCCGCCTCCATTCCCGGCCACCCACCCCAGGTCCCATCCTCCGACCCCCTCCTCGACCACCTGAGGCTGCGGGAGCCATGCAGCCCCCCAGGGGCTGGTCTACAAAGGGGTCCAAGTGGGGTCAGGGCCCCCCTAGACCTCCTGCAGTCTTAGAGTGGGCAGAGGTGGTCCTGCCAGCCCCCTCTTCTACTTATCAATGAAGACGTGGAGATACAGAAATGGCCATATAGACAGAGTGACCTACAAGATGACATAGCAGTAGGTGGCTGGACCTGACTCAGAATCAGGGCTGAGGGACCAGCAAAGGGCGCCTTCCATCATGGAGCAGGCAGGCCCCACTGGACAGGCTGGTCCGATGCCGTTTTAAATCACAGATAATCCAGTGTGCTTTTAAGCCAGTTATGATGCAACTTAACTTAGGAAGAGTAAGGATGGGAGGGAGAGGGATGAGGGAGGGGGAGAGGAAATGGGGAAGGTTGAGGGACAGGGAGAGGAAATGGAGAAAGATGAGGGAGGGGGAGGGGAAATGGGGAGGGATGAGGGAGGGGAGAGGAAATGGGGAGGGATGAGGGAAGAGAGGCCGTGGGGAGGGATGTGGGAGGGGGAGAGGAAATGGAGAAAGATGAGGGAGGGGGAGAGGAAATGGGGAGGGATGAGGGAGAGGAAGAGACCATGGGGAAGGATGAGGGAAGGGAGAGGAAATGGAGAGAGATGAGGGAAGGGAGAGGAAATAGGGAGGGATCAGGGAGAGAGAGAGGAAATGGGGAGGGATGAGGGAGAGGGAGAGATCATGCGGAAGGATGAGGGAGGGGGAGAGGAAATGGGGAGGGATGAGGGAGGGGGAGAGATCATGGGGAAGGATGAGGGAGGGGGAGAGGAAATGGAGAGAGATGAGGGAGGGGGAGAGGAAATGGGGAGGGGTGAGGGAAGAGAGGCCATGGGAGGGATGAGGGAGAGGGAGAGGAAATGGGGAGGGATGAGGGAGAGGGAGAGGCCATGGGCAGGAATGAGGGAGAGGCTGAGAGATGAGGGATGTGGGTGAGTGATGAGAGAGGAAGAGAGAAGAGGTGAGAAAGGGCAGGGAGAGATGAGAAATGAGCACAAAGGGGTGAGAGGTAACAGAGCAGGGATGAGGCAGGATGGCCCAGAGAGCAGGGACCGCTGGGAGCCAGGTCTGCGGGGAGGGCATCCAAAGCCGCCCTTGGACCCCACTGCTTTCAGAGCTCCCCCACAGTGCCCCATCTCTCCCTGCCTGCTGTCTCCCTCCCCTGCACACCTCCATCCCTCCTCATGCTCCCTGGACACACACATACACACACACACCACTCACACACACCTCACACTCACACTCACACTCCACACACACACTCCACACACACTCACACACCACACACACACACACACATTCACACGTCACACACTTCACACAGCACACACACAGCTCACACACCACACACACTCACAGCACACTCACTCACACATACACACTCACACAGCACACACACTCACACTCCACACAGTCACACACCACACACTCACACAGACACACTCACACGGCAACACTCACTCACTCTTCACACATCACACACACAGAGACCACATGTACCACACAGACACATGTGTATATACACACACTCCACATGTACGTACACCACACACCCTATTCACACAGTTCACGCACACATACCACACACATGCACGCACACACCCCACACAAACACACCACACACATGCACCTACTCACCGCCCCAGTAGCAAAGTCTCTCCCAAAATGGTTCAGCAGCTGCTTATGGCTCTCTCCCTGGGTCCCCACAATGGTTAGCGAGATGGAGTCCATGGTTCCCGACAAGAGGTCGGTACCCGTGGCCACCTTGACTTTGTAGGCGGCCATGGCTGTTCCTGAGGAGGCAGGAGGGAGGGCTCAAGTCCAGGCACTGTGGGGGCCGCACGGGGCCCAGGCCAGGCAGGGGAGTCAGACACAGGGAGACGGGGACAGGGCCAGCCTCCCGAGAGGGAGAGGTGAGGCAGGGACGTCTGGCCCACGGGCAGCCCAGAGCCTGGAGAGGCTGCTACCCTTGGCGGGCGGGCAGGGAGCCGGGCAGGCTGGGGCGGGGCGAGTCGGGCGGGTGAGCCAGAATCTGGGCGGCCAGCCCTCCAGTAGCCAGCAGGGAGAGCAGACAGGGTGCTGGGCTGGCTTCTGAGAGGGTGGATGGAACATGCTTTGGATGAAGGAGGCTTCAGGGCGGGGGAGCCAGTCCAGCCTGAGCCCAGGCCCCAGGGAAATGGGGGGACAGGGCTGGGTGGGGCCCCCAGATCATTATCAGCCTAATAAGTGCCTTCCTTCTGCCCGCCCCCATGGGCTGCAGTACTGGACACCCTTGCTGAGCCGATCCAGGGGCAGCAGGTCACCCCCCACAACAGTGGGTGGGGGCCAGGGGATGGGGCACAGCGCAAACTCTCTGTCTGCCTGGCCGGCTGCAGGGCCATTCCTCTCTGGGCAATGGGGCAGGCTGTGGCCACTGCAGGAAGGCTGGCCCATCCTCCTGCCCCAGGGCCCAGAGCACTTGAGAGGAAGAGTACTGGATGCTGAAGCTGAGCTCGGGGTGCTAGGGCACAGAGAGGCTCCAGGGAGAGAGGATCAGGGAGGGAGAGAGGATGTCTGTGGCTTCCTGCAAGACCAGGATCAGCTGAGCCGAGCCGAGGGACGGGGGTGCATACAAGAGTACATAACAATTGCAGTGAAGCTGGGGGCACGAGAAATAAGCCAAGGGGTGGACATGTACCTTGTGGTATAATCCTAACAGAATTCCACCCAGCAATTAAAAAAAAAAAAAAAAAGCACAAACAACAAGGTGGGCGATGTGGACGAATCTCACAAAGATTATATTGAATGAAAGAAGCCAGACAGAAAACAGTACACGCTCTATCATTCCATTGATTCGAAGTTTGAGAACAGATGAAACTAAGCAATTCGTACGGAAATCAGAAGAGCAGGTAGCTCCATGATGAGGGGCTGAAGAGCACCTGCAAGTGGGGAGCCGCATGGAGAGCTAGAACCTTCTGTATCTTGATCTGGGTGCTACAGAAGGAACTTGATGCATTTTACTATATGATATCCCTCAGTATCCTCACCCCACCCCATCCCCCTCAAAAAACAATGAAGCTCTAGGAAGAGGATTGGGATCAAGGTTGGGCTCCAATAGAATTGGGTTTGTCTGGAACCAAATCATTCGTTCCTTCTTGCCCTTGTTTCTTCAGGAGATGTTCATGGAGCACATATGTTTCAGGCACTGTTCTAGGCACCACAGATGTGGAGAAGAAATGAAATACTCACAGAGCTTACTGAAGGTGGGAGAGAAGGAAACAATCATTCTGTCTTGCCCTCTTTGCTCCTGCCTGGCAGGAGCAGCTCCCGCCAACCAGGAAGCGCCAGCCCAGGTTACCTCTGAGCTTTCACCCTACTGTCACCACTGAGGGAAGGTCACACAATGCCCGGGGCCAAGTTAGGGCCAAAGAGGGCTGGGATTCTAAGATGGAGAGAAGATGCCAGTAGGTTCCGGATTGGGTGAGGAATGGGGATGAGGTTGTAATTCAGGCTGAGCCTAGGGATAAGGCTGTGGTCGGAGGTAGGGAGTGAGATGACCTTTTTAAGACCCAAATGTGCTCCTGTCACCCCCACCCCGTCCAACCCCAGCTCAAGCCTGGCGGTGGCTCTTTCTGACCTTCCAGATAATGACTTCATCCATTCACATACCTCCCGTGGCCTGTCTCCTAGGTCTCATCCCAAAGCAAATCACCGCCCTTCCTCCTAGAGCTTACCTTCTAGCGGAGGAAACAGACAATACCGCCTACTAATGAAGTAAATAAAATATTGTTAGTGATCAAGTACTGAAGAGAAGCAGGGAAAGAAATTATAAAGTATAAAGGAGCAAACTTTAGATAGAGAGGGGTCAGGGAAGTGCCCTTTGACAGGGGGACTTTTGAATAAAAGCATGAAGGAAGTGAGGTCAATCCCCTTCCAACCACAGGACTTTTGCACATGCTGTCCCACTCTACCTCTTGGACCTGGTTAAGTTTCCTCTTCCTTCTGATCTTAGCTTGATAAGGGCTTCATCAAGGAAGGCCAAATTTCACTATTAATGGTTCTCACGGCACTGCAGCTAACATCTTTAATGCCCATCTTCCCCACTAGATTAGACTGTCCATCATTTGGTTGGGTTTTCTCCCCACCTCCTGGCACAGTACCTGGCACCTGGGAGACTCTCAAAACATGATTCTTAATGGTCAGGTGGGCTGGTCGGATGAGGACGAGGCCAGGGCTGGGAAGTGCATCAGGGATGGGGCTTGATTAAGGGGAGAGGAGAGCTAGACTGGGGTAAGCGCCAGGCTGGGGGCAGGGCGCCAGGGTGGTGATGTGGGGGAGAGGAATGGGTTAAGGGGATGGGTGCAGGATGGGGGAGAAGGCTGGGGGTAGTCATGCCTGTGTATGACTGTGGGGGATTGGCAGGGCTGTCTCATCTGCGTGGCACGGTGCTGCCCTGGGCTGAGGACATGAGCTGTTAGGCAGGTCAGGCCTGCCCTCCTGGACTCTGCTCAGCCACCCAGATGACTCTTGGGGGATGCTAGGAGCCTGATGGTGCAAATTTGCATAAGATGCAGATTCCATGCAAGCTCTCCCAGCCTCCTACCTTGTAGCCACTCCCCTTTCCTCGAGACTGTGCCCCCAGGGGGCTGCTAATCTCGGGTGCAGAGCAGGGCAGGGTGGCTTGGGGATTGAAGCTCAGGGGTTTGGGAAGTGGCATTTCCAGGCCCCTCTGGAACACAGAGTCCGGGTCAGTGGGGGTGAGAGGCCCCTCCTGAACCTTCTGATCCAGTGGTAAAATCACATAGTGGGGTGTGGGGAGGAGGCAGGGGGCCTGCAAGGTAAAGCGAAAGGGGGAATTGGGGGGAGCAGGGCAGGGAGCTGATGGTGTAGAAGTGTTTGGGTGTCACCCCCAAATGGTGGGGATCTACCTCCATCCCCCAAAAGCTGCCTCCTCAAATCATAACCTGTGATCAATAGGTCTCCCCTCAGCCAATCCGTTTGTCCCCCCAAAAAGCAGGAATGGTGGCTCTGGGTTTGATCAGGGCAAGAATCTGGAGTGGGAATTAGGTCCCTGAAGGAAACAGACGGAGATGAGGACGGTGGGGACTCAAACATGGCTGGGGATGTGGATGGGACTAGGCATGAGAATGAAGATGGGGTGCTCCCCACTTACGGCCCAAACGTGGATGCGTGCCTCTGGGTAGGTGCTCACTGGGCTGAAAAACTGGTTCTCCTGGACCAGGGGTGGACCGGAGAGCAGGGGAGGTCCCTGGGAAGGATGCGAGCTCGCTGGGTTGGCCGCAATGGCCACCCACACAGGAAGCTGAGTCCTCACTCCTGGGCAACCCTGCTTACCCCACCCCAAGCCCTGCAAGGCAGGGAGCAACCCTGCGGCCCCACCCCCCAGGACACAGGAAAAAAATCAAATGGGGTCACTGTCCTGCTCAGAACTTGCCAGAGCATAACACTTATGCTCTGGGTGTTGCCCTTAGAATTGAATCCAAGGACGCACTGTGGACCTCAGGACTGTGCGTGACCATCTTCCGTCCACCCCTCGGTCGCCTTATCCCAGCAGCTCTGGCCCTCTCTCTGTTCCTCGAACACATGGTGTGTAACACCGCCCCCCCCCCAGCCCCCACCTCCCCACCGGGCTGTTTCTAGTGGTTTGTTCTGATCCTGGTCTCAACTAGCTGGAGTGGCCTTCCCTGACCACCAGACCTCAAGTCACCTCACCCCCGGTCCCGCCAACACACCGCCCTGTTGCATCCCCCAGCCCCACCCGCAGCCGTCTCCAAGGATCTATTTGTTCATGTGCTTGCTGTCTGTCTCCCCGGGTAGTAGGGGTGGTGCCAGGGGAGTTCACAGCTGCTTCCCCAACAGCGAACAGCGTCTAGGGACACGGGAGCCTTGAGGCAAGCCGATCCTAGAATGTCAACGCTGGAAGGGACTTTCCAGGTCTTCGTGTCCCTCCTATGTATCTGACGCATTGGGGCCACTGAACCTGACGCACTTGCTCAATACCAGCTGGGAAAAGAGGCTGGTGTTCTTCCTACTCTGCCAGTCTCCGTCCAGACCAGAAAGCACCCAGGGGTCCAGAGTGCCGGCTGGAGGAAGCCCCCGATCGGACGGGGCTCGAGCCCCTTCCCCACGTCCTGTCCCTGGAAGGGGCCCAGAGCCGGAGCAGAATCCTATGCACGGCCGGTGTGTCTCCGCAGTGAATCTCCCTCCAAGCTGGCTGATTCCAGTGATCCACCCCCATCCCTCCCTCTCTGGCTCGGGGCCATTTTTAGCATGGGCATGCCTTCTAATGCTAACTTCTGTGGTGGCCAAGGCATGTCTGGAGGGACAGGCTGCGTGTGCATGTGCGTGTATGTGTGTGTGTTCTATATCCCGGTCTTGCTGTTCTAAGTCAAAGCCCGGTCCTAAGGGGCCCAACTGTCCAGCCTCTGCCACAGTCCCGGCCACACAGGGGTGCCTCTGGCTAGTTCTCAGTCCTTTGATCTTGTTCTTCTTCTTTTTTGGGGGGGGATTATTTATTTATTTGAGGGGGGGGGGGCAGAGGAAGAGGGAGAAGCAGACTCCCCGCTGAGCAGGGAGCCCGATCCCAGGACCCCAGATTCATGACCTGAGCTGAAGGCAGACACTTCACCAACTGAGCCATCCAGGCGCACCATATCTCTACTTCTAAAGGCTTTGGGGCTGCAAGGGAGAACATCAGACTCCCCAGATTACTATCTGTGTTGGTAATCCTGCAACGACAAACCATCCCAAAATCCCAGTGGTGGGACCCAAGGAAAGTGTATTTCTCCCTCAGCTCCAGTCGAGCCCAGGTCAGCAGGGGGCTACGTGCTGGTCCCTCCGAGACAGGAGCTGATGGCTATGGTGTCTCCACGTGGGCTTCCAGAACAGCAGAGGCAGGGAGACGGGGAACTCTGGAGGGGCTCGCACCAGCGACTAACTGCCCCAGCCTGGAGAGGACCTGCCTCCCGCATCCCTTCCGCACAGAGCTGGTTGGCCAGAGCTCAGCCTGACTCCTCGCATCCACCAGAGGCCCGGAGACTGAGTCTTCCCTGTATCCAGAAGAGTAACAGGATCCCAGGGGCAGCACCAGTAACTCCCACACCCAGAAGCTGGGTTCTTTGCAAAGCGCCTGCTTTTTTTCTATCAGCCCCTTGAGTCTGGCTATTCCTTCATCTCCTGATGGGTGACACACTCTGGGGGGTGAAGGCAGGAAGGTGGGGCCTGGCTAGGTGGTGAGTTGAGTTGGGAGGCTCCCTGTCTCCAGAGCAGATGATCCAGGGACTCCCTATTGCTCGCTCCTTCTCCCATCCCCTGCCACCCCAGCCACCTACACACACGCGTGCACATACACACACCCCAAACCAAAAATGAAATGGGAGCCAAATATGTTGGATTTTATTGCATTCATTGGGCTCAAGGACAGGAAAACAGGAGGGAGGAGACAGGACAAGGGCTGGGGAGGGTACCCCCACACACCCAAGCTCTCCGAGGCCTGCAGCTAGAGGTCCAGGGAAGCTGGGCTGTAATCCTAACCCTCCCTTTAAAGATGCTGATGTCAACGGGGACCATGGGGCAGACCCAGGCCACACATCTTTTCTTGCCCATTTTCCAGGCTCTTCCAAAGAGGGAAGTTAGACTGGTTGGTCCTAGGCTTGGAGGAAAGTGGAAACAAAGCAACAAGGTAAGAGGAAGAGTTTGGGGACAGGGGAGGATGGGAAAGGGGAGCTCAGAGTCCCTGTGGGGTTCCCAATGGGAGGAGGTAGGTTTTCACAGGAGAGGGAAATTAGGAGGCTGCCCAAGTAGAGAAAGGGGTGATGGGGTCCCTTCCTCTCGAAGGACCTGCTGTGCGTTCGATGTTAGGCCGCGGCTTCTCACCCTGGATGCTGCTGATCGGGTCCCCCACCCCTCAGGGCCCCCCCGTAGGAGGCTAGAGCCACCCTGGGGGGGGAAAGTCCCCAGCTGCAGAGAAGGCTCCAGCTGAGTGGGAACAGAGGGGGCCCTGACATGCCGTCCCTCCTCATGTTCTCGAGCTGGAGCCTTTTTCCAGGGCAGTAGGAGGAGGGGGTCAAATGGAGACGCTGTTCTCGATGAGGGGAGGGTCCAGGTAGGTGTAGGGCAGCTCCAGACCCTGGTTCCGCTCCCGGATCTCCCGTGAAATCTGGGCCAGGCGGTTCTGGAAGGCGGCGATGCTCCGCCGAGGGGCCTCCTCCGTGAAGTGCTCATCCGGGTAGGTGCCCAGGGGCCGCTGGGAGAAAACCGGGAGGCGGTCAGGACGACGGTCAGGATGGGATGACCAACACAGAGTCAGGGTAACTCCAAGGGCTTGACTCAGCCACAGTTACTGCAAATGCGAGCCCTCCAAACCACCACTCCCCACTCCAGGGAGCCTGCCCAGAGCAGGGGGGGCCCCCACACACCCACAACCCAGGGAGTGTGGGGGCTGGAATGGTTAGCCCGAGGTTAGTGCTCCCTCTGCTGGTAGCCCTCTGCCTGATACTCTCGATTGGAGACGGTTTCTGCACCTGAAAGTGGATGCATTGGACCAGAACATCTTTTTAAAGGTCCATTTTAGGGCGCCTGGGTGGCTCAGTTGGTTAAGCGACTGCCTTCGGCTCAGGTCATGATCCTGGAGTCCCGGGATCGAGTCCCACATCGGGCTCCCTGCTCAGCAGGGAGTCTGCTTCTCCCTCTGACCCTCCCCCCTCTCATGTGCTCTCTCTCTCTCTCACTCAAATAAATGAATAAATAAAATCTTTAAAAAAAAAAAAAAGGTGCATTTTAAATGCCTGGTCCGCTGCGCTGTGAACCGAAGGAGTACAAGCACGTTCATAACACAAATCAACCCAACATGTTATGAAATCAACATAAACACGCTCCAGCAAATAGGACCCAGGATACACCTGTCACTCCACCATCTCACAAAATCTAACCCCTGAAGATGACAACTAGTTCTGAAGGCATCTCGCCAATCCACCCAACACCATCACCACGCACAGGCTCGCTTTGGAGCCCGGCCAACCACAATCGGCAAGCATCACAGTGAGCTTCTAGTGGGTGCCGTCCTGTGGCAGGACAGGATGGTCCCTCTCTCGGTGATCAGTCCACAGAAGCAGCTCAGCTCCTCAGTTCCGGGGGCCTAGCCTCCTAACCATCCTGCGCCTCCTGTCTAGTATAACCTGCATACGATCCAACTGTTGCCAATAATCCTGATGCTTCAAAATTCTTGGTCTTGGGGTGCCTGGGTGGCTCAGTCAGTTAAAATGTCCAGCTCTTGGTTTCGGCTCAGATCATGATCTGACTCAGATCATGAGTTCGAGCCCTGAATTGGGCTCCCTGCTCAGCGGGGAGCCTGCTTCTCCCTCTCCCACTCCCCCTGCTTCTGTGCTCTCTCTCTAACAAATAAATAGAATCTTTAAAAATAAAACGTGGTATGGGAGTTTCATTTTACACTGAGTTTTCATTAGTAATGACTGTCCCCACTTAGCAAACGCTTTTTTCACATATTGAGATGATTATATGGTGTTGCTTTATTGATGTAATAAATTACATTGTTAGATTTCATCAGGGTGAACCCACCTCTCATTCCTCTCATTCCTAGAATAAACTAGACCTCAGCACAGCGTATTATTGTCTTACTATGCAGTATTGGCCTTCATTGGCTAATGATGTATTTTTAAGATTGTTGTACCTAAGTGGAACACATTTATAATTTCATTTTCTTAATTACAGCTGACACGTTGCAAGCACTTGACATGAACTATTATGACGGCACAACAATCCTGTAAGACAGGTGTTCTTATCATTCACACTTCACAGATAAAGAAACTGAGGCTTGGAGAGGCCTGATTACATATCCAGGGTCACACCAGGGCAAGTGCGGATCTGGGACTAGAACTTTCTCCTGGAGACCCACTTCCTTTCTTAAGAGCATCACCTTGGCCAAGTGCTGGAATCGAGGTTCCCAGTAACATGATTTGGGGAGTGTCCACTTTTTTTCTATACTTTCGAGCAGTTTGAGTGATTTAGGAATGACTTGGTCCTTGAAGGTTTAGTAGAATCTCCCTTTGCAAGGAGGAGGATCAGATCTTTTACACCCTTTCCATTCATGTGTGGTTTTCATCTCTTCGGGTGTCAATTTTTCTTTATTGTTTCCCTAGAAAATCATCTCTTTCACCTTGATTTCCAAATGTGTTTGCATAAAACTGCAAGTCGTGCTTTCTTGTAATTTCTTCAACCTTCTCAATTATTGGCTGTTTGCCTTTCCACTCCTACCAAATGTTGTACATTGATGCTCTCTCGTCTCTCTTGATTGGGATTGTCTCTGGTTTCTTTATTTTATTGGTCTTTTCAAAGAATCAGTTTTATGTCTTATTTACCAGATTGACATCTAATTTCTAAAACTATAGTGTAGCTGTCCAAAAAGCAGAACACAGGAACAGGACAGGCTGGATTCAAAGCCTATGTACTAGCTCTGTGACCTTGGGCAACTTGCTTAGTGTCTCTGAACCAACTTGCTTTAGTTTTCTCTCCTGTAAAATGCAACTACCATTTGGGGTGCCTGGCCAGTTCCATTGGTGGAACGTGTGACTCTTGATCTCGGGGTTGTGAGTTTGAGCCCCACGTGGGGGGTAGAGATTACTTACAATTTTTTTTTTAAATCTTAAAAAAAAAAAACGGAACTACCATCTCTTGAACACTTATATGCCAGGCACTGTATTAAGCATTTTAAATAAAGATCCCTACCTACTTGTATTTTAAAATAGCATACATAAGGTATCTGATTTAATGACTGAGACATGATAGATCCCCAAGAAGCTATAGCTACTGTTGTTAATAATTTTCTAAGGTAGACCCCACCACTGGCTTCTAGGAGGGAGCCCTCCACCTTCATCCTCTTGCCTATCATCCCTCACCACTGTGATATTGCGATTTACAGTAAGGACTATACATTTGGGCTTCCTCCCTTTCCTGGCACAGAGCTCCTGAAACCCTTATAATTTTGTAAGCGTTAGAGTGTTAAAGGTGTCTTGTTATCATAAGGCCCTTTCAACCACACCTGAGTTTACAGTTCATGCGGTGACTTCTGGAAAGCTCCTAAGGGGTGGTTGCCAGGAGAGCCAACCACGTGATTAGAGGGTTGGAACTTGCAGTTCCAGCCCCGAATCTCTGGGGAAGAGAGAGGGGCTGGAGGTTGACTTAATCCTCAGTGGCCAATGATTCAATTAATCACACTTAGGTAATAATGAGACAGAAAAACCCTAGCAGCAGGGGTTTGGAGAGCTTCCAGGCTGGTGAACATGTGGAGGTATGGGGAGAGCAGGGCAGCCAGAGAGAGCAAGTCAGCCCTGCAGCCCCTCCCAGACACCTTGCCTAGCGCATCTCTGGCTGTTTCTGAGTTATGTCCTTTTATAATAAATAAACCAGTAATCTAATAAGTAAACTGTTTTCCCTGAGTTCAGTTCAGCAAATGACCAAACCTGGGGTGGCGGGGGTGGGGGGGTGGGGGGTGGGTGTTGTAGAAACCTCTGATTTTTAGCTGGTGGGTCAGAAGCCCAGGTGACAACCTGGGCTTGAGGTTGGCATCGGGGGGGCATGGCAGTCTTTTGGGACTGAGTCTGAACCCGTAGGACCTGCCATTTTCTGCAAGGAGAGTGTCAGAACTGAGTTAAATTATCTGACACCCCACTGGTCCCACACACATTCAGTGGCTAGAAGTATTGAATGAGAGTATTGGGAATAGTAATAGAGTATTCTGTGAGTAGACAAAAAGAACCCCAGAGGGTTTTGCTTTATAATGAAAAAATAATAATAATAACGTCTCCAAGTCCTTGGGAAACGGGACCAGAAAGGAGCAGGATCCAGGGATGAGTTCCTGGCATTCCCAGGCCTTGAGATGGTCATTAAAACTTGTTAGGAAGATAACATGCACCTGCACCAAACGGAGTCAAGCATGAGAAATGAGGACATTCCTGTGACGTCAGAGGGCTTGTGAACAAGACCAGGAGGGCAGAGGTGGGATTGATGACCCCACAGGTGAATGAAAATATTGGTAATCAGGGATTAAGGGGCTGTTCCCCTGGCCAAGCTGACCTGACAGCCTCCTCGCCTGTTGCTGCCTAGAATTGCCCCTCCCAACCATCCACGCGCCCTTGTTAAAACACAAATTCAGCCATGTCACTCCGGGGCTTAAAGCTCTTCAGTGGCTCCCCATCCTCCTCTGAATGAACACTGTGCCCTCACTGAAACATTTACAATCCTACCAACACACCAACGGACTCATCTTCACTTTGTTTCACTTGGTTGTGTCCTTCTTCTTGTCTAGAAACTAACCCTGCTCTTCCTTTGTCTGCCGAGCTCCTACTTGTCCTACAGGTTTCAGCTTTGATGTCACTTCCTCCAAGAAGCCTTCCTCGGTTCACCCAGACTCGGTCAGGTTCCACAAGTCCCCATTCTCACCTCTATTACGAGACTAAGCTCATGAGGATAGGGTTCATATCTGCCCCCCAATGTCTGGCACATTGCAAATGCTCATGAAGTATGTGTTTGTACATAAATGATTCCTACAACACTGTGATGGGCTTTTTCATGTCCCTGTGTGTCTCCTCAACTAGACCATAGGATTCCTGAAGGCAGGAAGGTCTCATTCAGCTTTATGTGCCCAGGGCCATCTTGACATGTGGGAACTATCCAAAATAATGTGTGTTGAATGTTTAGATGAATGGATGAGCAGTTAATGGATGAATGGTTGATGGATGAATAAGTGGATGGATGAATGGATGGATGGATGGATGGATGGACAGATGGGTGGATGGGTGGGTGGATGGATGGATGGGTGGATTGGTAAACTGGTGAATTTGATAGACATTTTGCCCCAGCCACTAAACTGGTATTTGCTTCGATGTATGTCTTTGGGGATCAATTATCAATTCCTAAAGACACTGAGGACCCCAAGACAAGCTCAGCAGTGGGCATAAATGGCAGCACTCAGTCCCCAAGTCCCCCTGGAACAGCTACCACCACTGCCACTGCCTAGGCCCTGTAAACCCCCACCCCCACCCCACCCTACACCCCATACACACCTGGTCTTTGGGCTCCTGGCTGACCAACCAGAAGAGGAGAAGGTTGTTACAGGTGACATTCACTTCTGGGAGGGTGTCTAGGTAACTCTTCAGGGTGGTGGTCCCCTTGGTCTGGGGTGGGGGCTGCCTCATGGATGACGGGGTATTGGGCATCCAGGCCCCAAAGTCATGCTGTAGAGACCCCACCCCAGTTGAGTCAGCTGGCCAGAGTGGGAGAACCAGCTCCTTCATCATCTCTGATCCTGCCCCTACCATCCCAGTACTTGCAGTTGAGAAATGAAGGGATGGTGGAAAGAGAAGAGAGGGAGGGGTATAGGGTAGAAAGTTCCAGAAGTGGGGTGGGAGGCTCACCCCTTGTCACTCCCCACCCAATGTTCCAGGACTAGGTGGAGTGAATCACCAAGGAAGGAGCAGAACCCAAAAAGGGCCCTAGTCAAAGGGCTGGCATGCCACCCAGCACAGCCTGATACTCCCCTTGGCTGGGTCCTCACCATGACAGGCCCTATAGGTTTTACTCCCTACAAAACACTAGCTGGAGTCACCATTACAATCCTGAACCCCGCTCCACCCCAGTCCTCATCCAACACTGGCCCTTCACTCCTTCACTCCACCCAGTCACCACCCAACCTCAGCCCCAGCGTAAACCCACCTCAACTCTGACCCACCCATGCTCTCAACCCCAACTCTGGCCTCACGTCCAGTGCTGAGCCCAACCTTGCATAGCCCAGTGCCCCCAGGCCTGCCCCCTGCCACCTCACCTGCCCACTGTTGACAGCGGCATGCTGGGCGGAGCAGTTGAAGATGATTGCAGTGAGGAACTTCACCAGCTCTCCTGGAGTGCACAGCTGGCGTGGGAAGCCTGGGTGTGGGAGGAAGGGAAAAGGGTGTGGAGGGAGAGGACCGGATTCCTGGGGGCAGCTCAGGGCTGGGGCTCACCGCAAGGGGAGAGTGAGGATGAGAGGGCTGAGCATTTGGCCACCACTGTCTTTTCACTAAGATTAGGGCTGGGCTGAGGTTAGGGACGGTCATCACCAAGGTTTGCGGTCTCTGAAGGGGGTCAGGATAGGAGCTGGCCACTGGGATCAGACCAGAAAATGCCCAGCCAGCAGAGCTCACTAGAGAGGACCCAAGTTCAAGTTGACAGCCAAGTTGGATCTTCCCCCCACTTCTATCTGCAACCCCTGATAGCACTTAATGATTTTTTTTTAAGATTTATTTATTTATTTGAGAGAATGAGAATGGGGGTAGGGGCAGAGAGGGAGGGAGAGGGAGAGAGAGAATCATCCGGCCCAGCACAGAGCCTGACGCGGGGCTCAATCCCAGGAACACCGAGATCAGGACCCGAGCCAAAACCAAGATCCGGATGCCCAACAGACTGAGCCACCCAGGCGCCCCAGCCCTTAATGATTTAATTCTACCCAGTTCACCAAGATTTGTCCAAGCACCCAGTGGCAGATCGTCCACAGCCGGGCTTAGTGACAAAGGCAGGTGACCAGAGTGTGTTACTCATAAGTTCGCAGTGATGGAAGCAGAAGGGGGCTCCAAGACCAGGGCTTGGCTCTCTGAGGAGAGCACAGGCAGCGCAGAGACGACCCTGGGGCTGAGGCGCTTAGGGGAGACTTCCCTGCAGGAAGACAAGGGTGGGTGAGCTCTGAATGGGAAAAAGATGACAGAGGAAGAAGGCATTTTCAGGCTCAGCCCTGGGTCCTCCCCTCTCTGTACATCATTGCTCTCGTCCAAATCGATGGATTTAACCTCTTCCCACTGGCCGATGACTCCCAAATTCACACCTCCCGCTCCACCTGGCCCCTGAATTCTAGATGCAGCCGAGGGCATAACTCTGTGGCTGCCACCTGACACTCCAAGGTGGGTGTCTACACGGCCTCTCAGACGTCACCCCTGCAAACCCTGACGCTTGGCCCCCTCCCCCACTCACTCTCCAGATCTGTCCCTCCTACGGTGGTCCCATTCTGGTCGCTTTATCCAGTCGCTCAGACCACAGTCTGTGTGCTCTTTCCTCTTTTTATCTCGTGCCGCGCATATCGGCAAATACTTCCTGTATGAACCCACCTGCTTCCACCCTTGTCCCTGCAGGCCAGAGCTGCTGAGACCTTAGAATCAGAAATCCGATCACATCACCCCCTTGCTAAAACCAGTTATCCGCAGAACTAGCTCTCTACTCAAACGTCACCTCCTCCGAGAGGCCTTCCCGGACAGCCAAGCTGAAATAACCCCCCTACCTCAACGTGCTGTTTCCTTTTCCTGAGCGCCCCTAGCCCACCCCCTGACATATTTGTCTGGTGATTCTCCGAATCTCCCCGCTAGAATGGGAAGCTCCGTGAAGGCCAGGAGTTTCATCCGTCATGTTCGCTGCTAAACCCCGGCCGCTGGAACAATACTTAATATTAAGAGCCCGGTAATTATTGGTTGACTGGAGTGAATGCCTAAGAAGGTAAGAAGGCAGATCGGGAAGGAATGAGGCATCAGCAAGGCCAAAGGGGCAGAGAGGGTACTTATTGGAGGTGAGGCCGAAGCATGTGCCAGGCCACAGGGTTTCTGGGCACAACTCCGGAGGATTATCAGGGTGGCGGCCCCACAACCTGACGGGCAGGCAGCAAGAAGCTGGGAACGGTGAGGCTGGTAGAGAAGAAGCTGCCACAGTATGAGGACCGGGACTGGGTGGTGACAGTGGGACATGATGGCGACAAGAGGAATTGGCCACCCAACTGGATATAGGGAAACAGGAAGACAGAGTGGGAGCCAAAGACGGCTTCAGAGTTTGCAGTGAGGATGCAGAGGGTTGGAGGAAGGACTGGGCGTCTGACTTGGGAGCCTGTGGGAATTTTCTGGGATGTTCCCTTCGGGGTAGATAGTCTAACCTGGAAGGGCCGAGATTAAAAGGCAAAAGAAGTCAGGCCCTCTGTGGGGATTTTTCTGTAGTTCCCATTGTTAATTTGTTCCCCGTGAAATATGGAAGCAAAAGTCACACTGACTGAAGTTAATGAATGAGTGTGCCTTGTCTTAAACCAGGAATCTGCAATAAGTGTGCAGTGTCAGAGATGGTTGTCCGTCTGAAGATTGCTCTGATGTACTGAGTCAGAGACAGTTTGAATAAAGTGAGATAGGAGAATCAGCCAACAGTAATTAGACCCCCTGCCGCCCCAGGTCTTAAATAAGAAACAACCCCAAAGAGGAAAAAAAAAAAAAACTGCCCTTGGGGGAGGAAGCAGTCAGGATCAGGTCAGCCCAGGATTAACAGTGGGCTTGCAAAGCAGGGGACTGGTCATCCTTTAAAGATCCAAAAGAGGGGCTCCTGGGTGGCTCAGTCGGTGAAGCATCTGCCTTCAGCTCAGGTAATGATCCTGGGGTCCTGGGATCGAGCCCTTCAGGTCAAGTAATGATCCCGGGGTCCTGGGATCGAGCCCCACATCAGGCGCCCTGCTCAGCGGGGAGTCTGCTTCTCCCTCTACATGCGCCACATTGGAGTTTATTGTCAATTTTGTCAAGCGTGATGACAGTATTGTGATTGTGTAGAAAAATGGGGGTTTTTTTGAGTTGCATATTGATTGGGAGTAAAATATGAAATAGATGTAATTTAAAAGACTTCAGCAATAAATAAAAGCAACACATTAATCAAATGAATGCTTGTGGATTCTGGGCAGTGGGTGAATGGGTGTGCATTACGTTATACTCTCTACTTTTCTGTATGTTTAAAATTTGTTGTCTAAAGAAAAAAAAAAGTCTCAGAACCTGTAGCTGGTAGTTTTTGTGTGCTGGTCTCAAGGGTGACAATGAGACAGCAGCGAAAATGGAAAGTTCTTCAGGGAATGGGGGGCAGGGGCATTTCCAAGTCTGGAATCAGCTTCAGAGGAGAAACAGGAGAAAGGATCAGTCCATCACGGGAGGGTAGAGAGGAGACAGAGACCCAGGCAGGACAAGCCAACGGCTGGGACAGGGACATGGCAGAGGCCCGGGAGGAAGTGGGAGGCTCAGAGGATGTTTCCTCCCTGGGGCTAAGGGAAGACTTTAAGGAAGGGAGGGTGGTCTGCTGAAGTTAAGCAAAGGAGGAGGAAGAGGGGGCCACTGGGGTCCATGGGTCTCAAAATCCTCTCGGGCAGTGTCAGAAGGGGGGACGTTAGTGCCAGGTGACAGGTATTAATAAGGAAGAACCAGGCGGCAGCAGGACCACGTCTCTCCATGAGGCCAAAAGAAATGAGAGAGGTTGGTGGCTAGAGGGGCCACCTGGTGGGCCAAGCACGAAGAAGTATGAGAGAAGGTTCCAGAACCCTCAACCTTTGAGGCTGGAGATGCTCCTACCACATGATGGGACACACCCACAGAGCTCAGCAAGCAGCGGTGGATGGACAGGCTCAAGTCAAAGTCCAGGAAGAACCAGAGGGTCACAGTGTAGTGGCTGCAGGCAAGGACTCTGGAGACCGTGAGAGCCGGCTCTGGATCCCGCCTCTGGCCACCACCTGCAAAGCTTTCTCTGTGCCTGTTCCTCATCTGTTCAGCAGGGCTAATAATAGGATGTACCTCAAAGGCTTGTCCATAGACAAGAACTAAGGAACAGGTGAGGCCAGAGGGAATACCAGGGCATTGGGAGCTTGTGGTTGGGGGATGGGATACCTGAGCTTTCCCGGCCCAGGAACGCCCAAGCAAAAATCTCGCCGACCCAAGCCTGCAGCTCCGAGTCCTGCTGCACAGATGCTTCGCTGGGATAATAGTAGCCCACGATTTCGGAGACAAAGCTGCAGGAAAGAGATGCTCGTGCCACGGGGGTGGCCTGGGGCTCGGGCCTGGCCAAAAATCCAAGGCCCAGTGCCACTCAGGCTGGGGAGAGCCAGACAGCCAGTGTCCACCGAGAGCCCACCACGGTCCAGTGGGAACCTCCAGATCCAGAGGGAACCCGAGGGCCCAGGTTTGGCCACTCCTGAGTCATGGGTGCTCTGAGCCTCCTTCCCACCCAGGGGTCTGGGGGTGGGGAGTGCACTGAGGAGAGCCTGGGGGCCCTAGCCCACACCTCACTGTTGCACCTGCCACCCCCCCCCATTCCTCTGGACACCCTGTCCTCTCCTTCCTCCCCTGCGTACAGCCCAGCCCCTTCCCAGCCTGCGGCTACCTGTCATTTCATTGAGGACCCCAATCCTAACTCTCACCCTGGGGGTGCTCCCTGGTAGGGCCTGAAGCACCTGCGACCCCCAGCCCCAAGCTCCCCAGCCTGCATGAGAACAGGGGTCCACACTGACCCTGGGCCAGGAGGCCCTGGTGGGGCCAGACTGGTTGCAGGGTCCTGGGCCCGCACCCCGCACCTCTCAATGGCCGCCCAGATCCTCAGGCCGTCGTCCCGGTAATGGTAGTTGGGGATGGCCAGGACGCCGCGGGCCCGCACGCTGTCCGGAAGGCAGAAATCGGTGTAGGTGAAGTGGGCCAGAGCGGTGCTCATGAGGTAGAGGAGGCCTTGCCTCCCGACCGAGGTGACCTGAGAACATAACACAGCTCGGCTTGGGGACGGGACGAGGCCAGTGACTCAGCCGCGGGGATGTTCCAGTTAATCAAGGAGTCCAAGACCACGGGTCAAACCCCCGCAGGGACTGACGCGGGCTGCCGAGGTTGCGGCCCTACTACGTGCATGGGAGGAACTCCCTAGGTATTTGGTAACTGAAAGAAAGCAGTGACGCCGGCGCAGGGTCGGCCAGGGGATGCGATCTGGGAGTGCTGCCCTGCCCGCCTGCGGGAGACTTCGGAAACCGGGCCCGAGGGGGCGGGGCCCGGGCTTGTGGGCGGGGCAACTGGGGGAATCGGTAGGGAGAGGCGGGGCTTGAGGGATGGGTCTGGCAGGGACGGTGAAGTGGGATTGGAGGCTGAAGAGGCTTGGGGGCGGGGCTTCAGCGAGGGGGCGGGCGGGGGCCGGAGGCCGCACCTTGTCCACAAGGCCCTCGGGGTTGAGCAGCGTGGCCCGCGCGATGGTGTTCACCTGCAGCGTGTAGCGAGTGTGCGGGAGCAGGAGCTGCGGGCGGGATGAGGGCCCAGGAGCCGAGGGTCAGGGGAGCAGGCCGAGCTGCCCCCCCCTCCTCTGGCCCCCGCCCGGGGGCCACACAGACCTTGTAGATAGGATGGCAGAGCGGCAGCTGACGCAGCGTGGCCATGGCGAAGGCCTCGCACAGCAAATGCGTGCACAGAAAGTGTGTGTTGTTCTCGTGCACCAGGAACTCGGAGTTGCGCACCCACGTCTTGGCCAGCAGCCAGTCCCAGTAAGAGTCAGTGGGCAGAAAGATGGGGCTGTCCGGCCCGGGGGTCTGGCTGAGCTGCGCCCAAGAATAATAAGGGGATGAGTCTCAAAACGGCTAGTGTGCCGCCCCCGGAATCCCGCCCCAGGTCTCACCTGGATGGCCAGGGGCACCAGCGCCCCCTGCGGGTTGAGCCACAGCAGGCAGAGTGGGGCGGCCACGTACTGGGGGCGGTCGTTGAGGCAGTGGACCGGGGCCTCCGCCAGGATCCAGTAGTCGGCTAGGAAGATGTTGCCCCTCTGCGGAAGGCACACAGACTCACAGCGCCCTCCGACCCGCGCTGCGCTGCCCTCTCTGTTCCCCGCCCACTCCCACCGCAGCCGGGGCCTCAGTAATGCTTGGTGCCTGCCCTTCTGGCCAGAGTGAGGTACCCCACCCTCCCCAGAATGTCCGGAATGAGGCCCAGCTGAGTCCCTGGTGCGCCACCTCCCACCTGGATAAGCTGGCGTCCTCTCCCCGGCCCCCCCATACCTGGTCCTTCCTGCTCTCTCAACTCAGTGACCCTGTCAGTATATTCAACAACAGGAAAATGACCACACACTGAGAACTGACCGCCCCATCTCCAGCCTTCTGGAGGATGCCTGAGGGCTTGGCTGCCCCAGAGAGACTGATCACCATCTTCTCCCACGCCCTCGGACCTCCTAGTCTCCGTGACTGTCCCCCTTGCATGCGGCGGCACTGCCTTCCACCTGTCCTAAAATCGCTTTCTTTGGGCCTCAGCACTGGGGATCTTGGAGGCCCCAGAACACGGGCAGGGCCTTCTCTTCCATGCTGTCCTGCTCCCTCCTACCATCCACCAAGCCTCACCTCAGGCTTCCAGCCATGCCCAGCCCCAGCCGGCCCTCAACCCCATCTGCTCCAATTCAAAGGTGCAAGGCTGGCTGCAGCCCCAGCCGTCCCATCCCTGCCCTCCACGCCCATCCCTTGTCCATAATGGCACCTCGCCAACCTCTAGTTCCATCTGCAGGCAGGTGTCGGGTCCCAGCAAAGGGGCCACCATGTCATTGGTGATGGGCAGCTTGCTAGGCAAGCTGGAGAGGCAGTGGAGCATGACGGGATTGACGCCGTTCAGGTACTGGTACCCGAAGAAGGGGTCCTCGCACCAGTGCTCCATCACGTACTCTAGGGGGCAAGAGAGGGGGCGGCTTGGTCCGGAAACTGCTTCCCGAGATCCAGCCCTGACCGTCTCCCAGGCAAGCAGGGTATCTCTCTGTCCTCACTCCCCTATCCCTGTCCCCTCCCAGAGAAAGGGGAGGTGGCGTGAGCTCCTAAGGGGAATCTGTGCGGTGGCCACCCATGAAACCAGAAGCCCCTCTCTCGGGGGTCCCACGGTCTCCCTGAGAGGGCTGAAAAGGGGCCTCTTCCCAGGATGGGGCGGAGGGTTCGGGGCACGGAGTTGGGTGGGGGACAGACATCCGCCAGGCTCTGCGCACCTGAAATCACCGTCTTGTGGCACCAGAAGATATTCCGGATGTCGTCCAGCTTCTTCCAGGAGCCCTTGCGGTCCAGCAGCCCGCGGAGCTTCATGCCCAAGGACCTGAGGGGGAGGGGAAGCGAGGCTGGGGCCTGGGGCTGCCCCGCGGCACTGTGCCCCCAGCCTAGAGGCCTGGAGGGAGCTGACCAGGCCAACGTCCAGAGCAGAGGTGCCTGACAGTGTGCCCGTTAGAAAAGTCTAGTGACCAGCTCTGTAAGGGTGACTCCATATGGGCGCGCCCACTGGTGCACACGGCCAATCTCCACTGGTGCCTTGGCCTTTCTCCAAGCTTCCATCTAATCACGGACCTTCGCCGGCCCCTGTCTGGCTGGGACGTCTGCCACCAGCCCGTCCTGACCAACCACAGCCTTCTCGCCACACGTAACCGGAGGTGTACTTTGTACACCAGACTGGTAAAAGGGGGGGGGGCGGCAGCCTGGGGCCACCGTGCACTTTTCACTTTGTGGGTGTCTGTACTGTTTGAAGTTTCTGAAGCTGTGCGTCTCGTGGAGAGCTGCATCCGACATCTCCACCTACTATCAAACCTACCTAAGACACACCGTCCACCAGGGGGCACGGCCTGACACCCCGCAAACACACACCTGCTGTGTATCTCCCACAAAAAGCTCCTCCCTCCCTGCGTTACACGGTAAATCCAGTGTCCTCCTTACTCCCTTTATTACACACAACACTATGGGCCCCTTAGGGCCAGGACTGGCCCTGGATGCCCGGACATACCGGTTCATAATAACCACTCACTGGCTGCACCAAGTTAAATGGAAGGGACCGCAACGCCTACCAGGTGGGTTTGTGGCAAGTGGTGGGTGAGGGAGGCTGTGCAAGCATGCTCGGGTGCCCCAAAGGGTGTGGGCACCATGACCTCACAAGCCCGGGGACAATTTCCTGAGTGTCGCCTGAGCTGCCCGCCCCTCGGTCCACAGCATTTGCCGGATACCTGCCCCATAAGGCCCCAAAGAGGCGAAACACCGGGCGGGAGCTCTGTGTTAAAGCAGAGAGCAAGGAGGGGCGCCTGGGAGGCTCAGTTGATGAAGCCTCTGCCTTCGGCTCAGGTCATGATCTGGGGGTCCTGGGATCGAGCCCTGTCCTAGGGTCTTCCGGGCCTTCCTTTGTTTAGACCCACATGCCCATCTGGGGACCAGCTCAGGCGACCCTGGTCCCTCAGCCCTGCCAGGGCCTCTCACGGGTCCTTGCCCTGAGGCCCAAGCCACCTGCGACCACCTTGCGCTCCAGCCAGGACACTCCCCAGCTCCCCGCTCACCCCACCTCTGCCCCTCTCCCACTAGCCCTTCTCCCAAAGATTCAGTTGGGCACAGAAGCCCCGAGGATGAGGATCCAGCCCCTTGGCCCGGACTCCTCTGTGCCTTCTAATGCAGCCCCTGCACAGATGGCCAGCCGAGCCTCTCCGTCCTCCCCAAACGAACCTGGCTTTGCCCAGGACCCACCCCCTCTCTGCTCACCTCTCCTCTCCATGGCCCAAAGCCTGCTTCAGTCCCACCTGCCTTCCCGGGAGCCACCTGCTGGCCCCTGCTCACCCTGGCTGACTCTGGTCATGAGCGTCGACAGTACCCCCTCCATCAGTCACACTCAGAGCCTCAGCTGTGGACTCGAGCTGCTAATGGCCCCTCGGTTCCTAATTAACTATGCCACACCTCTCCCTAGGGACACTGAGCTCCTCATGGTGGAAGACGACATCCTAACACGTGGTCACATCCACTGAGAGATTGTTTTGCACTGGGTGTCATCTCGCTTCCTCTCCCCCAGACCTATGATGTAGGCATGGGTTTTACTGTCATTTTACAAATGAGGAAGCTGTTTAGAGACTATGTGAAGATCAAGGTCACACAATTGGAAGGTGTTGGTTCTGGAATCTGAACATGAGGTGGTCTGACTTCACTTCCTTAAAGCTTTAGGGCCAGGCCTCCTTGTCTTACTCAAGACAGCACCAAACTCTACACCGAGAAGGTGCTCGGTTCATTGCATAGATTTGAGAACTGGAAAGAAAAGGGATGGCAAAGGAGCAAGAGGAGATGATGGGCAGACAGAGAATGGAGAGAGAAGGGGGAGACTGGGGCCAGAGAGGGGGAGACCGGGGACAGACAGGGGGAGACAGGGACAGAGGGGGGAGACCGGGGACAGAGAGGGGAAGACCAGGGACAGAGGGCGGAGACAGGGGACAGAGAGGGGGAGACCGGGAACAGAGGTGTGGATATGCCTGGCAGGGTGGGGGCAGATGGGAGAGTGACAGGAGTGCGGGGAGGGCAGTGGCCTTACGCAGGGATGGCGTTGAAGAGCAGGGACGCCGTCTTGGTGGCTGAGTAGCGAATGTTGGGTTCCAGGTGCATCAGGGACGGGAAGTCAATCTTCATGGGGAAGCCAGGCAGGTACCGATTCCCACTGCTGTGGAGGGCGGCGGGGGAGGCAGAAAGACGGACACCAGTCAGACAGACTTAAAGCCCACTCCCCTTCATTCCTTCCCTGGATCCTTCCCTGGATCCTCCCCTGCCTCCGGCCTCCCACCCAACCTGAAGCCACCTCCCTGCCAGACCCTCGGGGTCACCCCCCTCACCTGTCCCCTGGGTCTGCCCGAGGCACCATCTTGGTCAAGGCAAACTTCTTGTCTGTCTCCATCTCCTCAAAGCTGCTGACGGCTATCATGCCGGGAAAGCCGGGGGCGTAAACTTTCCAGCTTCCGGAGGGAGAGAGGTCAGGGGTGGCTAGTCAAACTTAGGGTAAAAAAAACCATCAAGGGCAGCTGGGGGAGGGGTTGAGTGTGGATACACTGATGCTCTTGGGACAATTGTCGGTACTCGCGTTCTGGATCTAGACTTGGGGTCAACCTCAGATGGAAGTTAGGGTTACATAAGGGTCCTGATTGGAGCCGAGCCCCCAAGGTTGGATCTGAGGTCAGATTTCGTGACAGTCTGATTGAGGCTGAGGTCGGCATAAAGGTGGGGGAAGAAGTCAAATTAAGCCATCCTCACCGGTAACATTCCTGTCGGCCCTGGAGTTCCCGTTTCCTGTGGTCCAGAAGAAGGGGAAGGGAGTCCTGACAAATAGTTTTTGCTGTGGGGAATGAAAAGTACTCATCATATACATCTCTTTTCAAAAGGTGAAGCTTGCCTGAATGCCCTAACCCTTGAACCTAATCCCTCAGTTGACAAGGATACCCCATGTTCTTCGTGCATTCATCAGCAGAAGGGACTCAAGACAACCTCACCCCCAAATTGTAACGATCGTCCTAATTGTACTTTTGTCTCCTTCCCAGGACTCTTTGGGGGCAGAAATTACATTGTAGTAATTTTGTGTATTCCTGGCACCCGGTGTGGTGCCCACACTGTGTTCATAACGTGCACTTGACAAATGACTGATGAATGAGTATATTTTGGGAAGTGGTGGACAGATGGAAATGCTAGGATGATGGGGGGGTCTCTGAAGAACTCACTAGGGGGCTGAGATATCACCTCTCACCCCTAAGACTCATGTCACTCGGACCAGCCCTTGTCATGCCTCTTGGGATCAGACGGCTCAGGAGACGTGGGTGGGGGTCCAGAGGCTGAAGGAGCTCGAGCTCGGCATCCTTGAAAGGCCCCCCAGATGCAAGAGGGAATCCTAACAGCACGTCACAGGGACTTCGTCCACACCAGAAAAGCCACTAGTAGTTGTCAGCTGGGCCTTTCCAGCTAAATTCTCAGCTGCTGCACCTGCCGACACCCAGTTATTCGGCTTACAGCTCAAGTCCGCTCTGGGCGCAGGAGAAATTCACTCTGGGGGAGTGCAGAGGGAGTGGGCCGAAAGCTCTGAGTTCCAGTTACCCTAACCCCACCCCCGTTCCCTGCGGCCTGGGCCCCGTGAGACCCCACCCCAACCCCAACAGATGCCTTCTGCAACCCGGGCCAGGCCCCAGCCTCTGGCCCACCTGCTCCTGGCCGCAGCTCTAGGGTGCAGTAGCCCTCAATCCACTGATAGCAGGGGAAGTGGGAACGGGTGCCATCGGGGGCCGTGACGCAGATGCAGCTGCAGTACCAAGAGTCCTTGGGGAAGAAAGCGTAGCGCTCCTTGTGTAGACGCAGCAGCAAGACCTCGCCCAGCTCCGCTGAGCAGTGCACCTTGTACTTCTGCACCTGAGGGGACCGAAAAGCAAGCAGGTGAGAGGCGAGGAAGGCGGGGGCATCCTTACACCTGGCGAGGAACCTCTATGCCTACACCTGTTCTGGCATATAAAGCTGGGAGCTGCTAACCCACGCGGGGCCTTTGTATGAATTAGGAAAAGGCACCCCTCCATCCAAGCAGGAGCCGCCACAGCTCCCAGAGGCACGGTGAGTGAGCAGAGTGGATTCTGGATCTCACCAGCCTCCTTGGCTCCCACACCCTTGTGTAGGCCACCAGCAAACAATCGCAGGGCCTGGCGGAGGCAAGAGGATCCCCTCCAGAGAAGAGGAAAAACCCGACTCACAGAGGGCAAGTGACTTGCCCAAAGCCCACCTTCAATTATGAGAGGAGCTAGGAAGCCGGTGGAATTCTCCTGACCCCCAGCCCCGCGGCTCCTTCTTCACAGCCCTGCCTGGGTAGAAAGTATCCTCTCCCCAGGAAAGACAGAGACCAGAATGGGATGGTGAGGAGGTCAGGGCCGGCTCCCTGAGTTCTGCAGGGTCGGAGGAATGACCTGGGGGAATGACCCTCCCCTCCTTCAGGGTCCCCAGGCCCTCAGGGGTCCCTCCTCCCTCTCCTCCGTACTTACAGATCCAGGGGCGAAGTCCCTGCCCAAGCGATCCAGCAGCTGCTTGGGGCTCTCACCACAAGTGCCCACCAGAGTGACAGAGATGTTGTCCAGCGTGCCGGCCCTCAGGTAGGGACCCGTGGTCACACACACGCGGTACACGGCCATGGCGGGAAGGAAAGAGGGCCACAGCAGCAGCCCGCCTGGGCGCAGGGGGGCCGGGCGCGGGCGGGGCTGAGCTGTCGGCCTGCGGAGCTCCTGAGTGGGGGCTCGGCCCGGGCAGGTAGGCCTCCCAGGGAAGGCCCCGCTCTCTCTGGGATGCTCGGGGGCTCGCCCGCCTCTCTCCCGAGAAGCTCCCGGGCTCTGTCCCGGCTCACTGCGGGCTGCCTCTCCCCACCCTAATAGTTGTTTGCTTGCCTCTGGCACAGCCGGTCTCTCTGGCTGGCAGGACAGGGCTCACCCAGATGGCTATCAGGAGCCCGCGTCCCACTGGGAAGGGAGGGACCAGGCGCTGAGAGGGAGACGAGGAGCAGGTGACACCTGTGTGACTGGGACACTGCCCTGCTCCCGGTTAGGGGCCGCTGAGCCCCTGGGGCCCTGGTCCGCCCACTCCCCAACTTGCCCCGAGACCCCTTCCCCCTCTCAGCCAGGCCTGGGCACGGGGCACCCGCATTCCCTACTTGTGAGTCATCCATGTGAATCAGTCTTCGCAAGTGAGCCATCCTCGACATAAATCACACGTGACCGCGGCCACACGCAGGCGAGTCGCCCCTGCAGAGGAGTCAGGCACAACTCTCCTGCCGCTCCCCACTGCGCACCACCGTCCCCGCGCCCGGTCCCCTGGCTCCCCGCTCCGCGGCACGTCCGATCTCGGTCCCTCCCTCGGGATGGGGCCGGCCAGCGGACCAACGTGGACCCGGGGCTCACGCCTGAAGGCCCCGCGTGGCCTTCGTTCCGCTCCGGGCCCGCCCGCGGCCTGCAAGGCCGGGGCCAAGTGCGGGGGTGCCGGGGATCTGGGTCACCCGGGCCGCGGACAAACCGCTCCGCCGGGGAGGCCCGCAGCCGGCAGCGGCCCCGCGCGGCCAGTCCCGGCACCGCAGCGGCCCAGCCTCGGCGGCGCTCCGGTCCCAGCGACCCGACCCCGGCCGGGACGGTGCTCGAGCGAGGCTGGCAGAGCGCAGCGGCAGCCGCGAGGCCGCCCCTGCTCGCTCCTGGTGCGCGCCCGGGGCGCTGCGCTCGCGCGCGCACTCACTCTCGGCTTCCGGGAGCCTGGACTTCCGCGGGCGAACAGCTCTTATAGGCAGTAGCGCAACATCGTTGCAAGAGCCCGGATAGCTCAGTCGGTAGAGCATCAGACTTTTAATCTGAGGGTCCAGGGTTCAAGTCCCTGTTCGGGCGTCTGCGTTTTTTCTTTTTTTTTTTTTAGGAGTATGTATCTCTTCTTGAGTATGCGTAATATCTGTATTCCTTTAAACAAAAGCAAGAAAAAAAAAAGAATAACAAAAGTGCTGTTACATGACTTTAAAAAAGAACTGATAGGGTTTTTAGTTTTCAGAAAGTAGAACGAGTGAGAGTGGAGGGAAAGTAGAGATGTTTCCTGCGAATTTCAGTGTTCTGGTAGGCACATTAAAGAGTAAACAGAACCAGGTGATATTAATTTTAATAACATATTTTATTTAACCCCATGAAATCTTATCTCAACCCGTACCCAATATTTTTAAATTATTAATGAAATTTTAACAATCTTCTTTTCAGTAAGTGCCGTGTCTTCTAAGTATGGTGTGTATTTTACACGTCACAGCGCATCGCAGTTCGTATCTCAGGAGCTCCGTAGAGGCGCCCACCGCTTCAGGTAGATGTTTTTGTTTTCTTTTCTGCGAATGGTAGAATGGGAGGGGCAAGAACTTCAGTATTATGTACACTCCCAGAAAAAGGCTCCCAGGAGTGGGTTCCATGGTGTAATGGTTAGCACTCTGGACTCTGAATCCAGCGATCCGAGTTCAAATCTCGGTGGAACCTTAAGTTTTGCCTCAACTCGTACCGTTATTTCTCAGCTTCGTGCATGAGCGTTTCTCGTCCCCCGAGAGGGTCTGAGAAGGAAAGCAAACGAAGACGCTGTCCTTTGGGCTTCCCAGACCGGGTCATCGGAGCCGCCGGCACACCATCAAAACACACGGTCAGCACTTAAAAGATAGAGCAAGTTGCGCTAGTTTTGAGAGAGAACGCAATTTCAGGACACCTTACTGCGGACATCAGTTCAGAAGAATCGAAAGTCTCTCTGGCGGTTCCCGCCAGGTTCTGGCTGCCACCACCCAGGCTGTCCCGAATAGCAGGGAGGGGATGGTGCCATCGCTGCAAGCAGTCCTTGTAAAAACAACACGCATACGTCCCAGAGGGGGGGGGGGTTTATGAGTTCTAGGGTGCACAAACCACCAGAAAAACTCCATTTTGGCAGCGGTGGGATTCGAACCCACGCCTCCGAAGAGACTGGAGCCTAAATCCAGCGCCTTAGACCGCTCGGCCACGCTACCTGCGTGGAAACGAAGCCTCCCCGTAGTCCTCCTAAGAGACTAGAGGGGCGAGACAGGCTCGCGATGACTCTGCTAAGTCAGCGGGCCTTCTTTGGAAACCCCAGACCTAGGGGCAGCGGACGGCGAAACAGACAGGGCGGAGGAAATAGAGACACACCGATATTTGCAACGCAAACAAGTTTATTTTCGTGGGTGGGGCCACATCTGGGAGTGGGGTGCGCCTGGGCTGGAAGCATCCCCCAAGCGGGCAGCCGGAGCTCTGTACTCGCTCGCTCCTGCTCGGTTGCTCTCTCTCCCGGTCTCTTCCACCCGTGCGCGCCCGCACTCCCACCTGGCTCTCGTGCCTTTGGCCCGCTACCTCTCCCCGGCAGGCCTGCGAGGTCCCAACCACGCGCTCCTGGCCCGCCCCGCCCAATTCCCTCACACCCCTCTCCCTCCCCGCCCCTTGCGCATGCTAGTACCCGTAAGCCATCAGACGCCGCCGCCCGCCAGGTGGCTCTGTGGCGCAATGGATAGCGCATTGGACTTCTAGTGACGAAAGAGCGATTCAAAGGTTGTGGGTTCGAATCCCACCAGAGTCGATTTTATTTCAATTTTTTTTTTTTTCCCTTCCTCTTTATCCGGCTTTTCCTTAAAGGTTCCCATCCCTTCTCCCCCTACCCTATTTCAGTGTTTTCCACCTGGTTTCAGCTTCAACCTCAGTCTCCGCTCTGCTCTCTTCTTTACTTACCTGTCTGCCCCGGGGCTTGGGCCATGGAGAGCAGGACTGGGAGGGGCGGGAGACAGAAGGAAAGGGAGACAGAAGGAAAGTGGGCGTGGACGCCGACATAAAGGCAGGCCCCTGGCTCGGGGACACACGGGGATTTAATAACCACTTTATTCCATGCACTAAGGACTCGGGAAGGGACTGGGGCTGGGCCGGGGGCAGAGAGGGTACAATCCTAGACGCAAGGTGGGGGAGGGGGGGGCAGGGAAAAGGGACAGGAACCAGGGAAATATATATTTATATAGATACTCTAATATAGACCACATCTCACCCGCGCGCTGCGCCCGCGCGCCCCGCCGCCCTCCCCAACACCTGCTAGCCCCGACGCCCGGGTCCCTCTGCTGCCCTCGGGCTGGAGTCTCTACCTCACCCCCAGCCCCCGCCCCCGCCCCACCCCCCAAAGCTCAGGGCCAAGGTCTCCAGAAAGCGGGCGGCGGGGGCGGCGGGGCCTTGGGCGCCCCGTCTTGTCTATGCGGCGGCGGCGGCGGCAGCGGCGGCGGCGGCGGCGGCAGCAGTCCGGTGAGGGGCGCCTGCGCGCCGGAATCCCCGGCGCGGGGCGAGCAGGGGGACGGGGACCAGGCGCAGCGCGGGCTACGGGGGCCCTGGTGCACTGGGGGGCGCTGGTGCAGCGCGGGGCCGGGCGCCGGGGCGGCGGGGTCCAGCGGTGGGCGCGGCGCTTGGGGCCTCGCATCTACCGGTTCCGGCCGGGGCGGCTTGGGGCGCAGGTAGCCGTGCAGCGCGGAGAAGAGCTGGGCGCGGGCGGCCGGGCTGGCGTCGTGCGCGAAGGCCGCCAGGCGAAGCAGGCACTCGCGGAAGCCGGACAAGTAGCAGCTGGCGAGCGCCTCGGCGTCCTGGGCTGGGGACCGGGGAACCCCTGGAGCCGCGGCGGCGGGTGCGGCCGGCGGGAGCACCGGCGGGCAGGGCAGGGGCCCAGCAGGGGTGAGGGAAGGGGCGGGGCGCAGAGATACCGAGGCCCGACAGACGCACAGACAGAGACAAGAAGCCAGATGGACGGACAGAGGGAGAAAATGAGGGAGACACAGAGACAGACACGCGCGGGTGTTATTAACCTCGCCTCGGAGCAGAGCCTACCACTCCCCAAGCCCACCGTCCATCGCAGGGTCCGCCCCATCTACCCCGGCCCCGGGCCTCCGTGAATCCCACCTCCCGCCCTCCGCTGCCCCACCCCCGCGCTGTACCCGGGGGCTCCACCCGGCTTCGCTCCCTCAAGTAGCCCACGGCGAACTCCAGTATCTCTGCTTTCTCCAGCTTCGGGTTGCGGAGGTTCTACAGACGGGAGGGGGAGGGCGCAAAGACAGAGAGGGGTGGGGAGAGAGGGGGAAGTGGCAGGGGGAAGAAGGGAGGGCGGATGCGGGAGCTGGGGGTGCCCCCGATCGCGTGTGCGCGCTGCCCGCGGAGCGCGCGACCGAATGCGGAGTGGCGATGACCAAGGACGGTCCTGGGAAACCTTGAGACTACACCGTCCAACCCGAGGGGATGAAACCAACCCACAGGGTGAGGAGGGGGTTTGAAACGGCAAACCCAGGGACTGAAATGAACCACCCTGCAGGCTGTTTTGAGGGGGTATGGGGGAGGAGGAGCGAGCGTTTACACACCTAGAGGTTGAACACTAACCGACCCTGGGAGTGAAATTTACGGAGCCGGGTGTGAAACTTACAGACCCGAGGGGTGGCCATGAAGATCGCGTTCTGAGAGCGAGAGGGGGCTCTGGGATGGGTTTCCAAGGGCGGGACTCGGGTCAGGAGGCCTTGGCGCCCGGCTCGCCAGTGCAGCGTGTGTCCCCACCCCAGTAGGAGGCCCCGGGTCGCGAGGACGGGATGCTGGGGACGCTCCGGGGGCGGTGGAAGGACTGACCTGGTCCCGGGTCCGCTCCAGCAGCAGCAGCCTCAGCTCTTCCAGGCTGCGGTTGATGCGGTCCCGGCGCCGCTTCTCCACCAGCGGCTTCAGCATCTGCGACCAGCAGGAAAGGGAGAGCGGGCCGACCGGACCGAGACTCAGCGCGGCCGCGCGGGCGTTCTGATCCAGCCGCTGGGATAGTCCCGCCCCACCCCTTCCCGGACACCCCCAACGAGGGCCTAGGGCCGGGCCCACTGGGTCCCTCTCCGCTCCCGCTCCCAACGCCCCTAGGGTCAATGTCTGTAGCTCGCCTCCTCTCTCTCCCGGGTCTTCTGCATTCTCCTCTCTCAGTCTTGTCCTCCCTCCTCCCCTCTCTGTGTCTCTCCTTCTCCTCCTCCTCTTTTCTTTCTACGTCTCCGTCTCGTGCAGTCTCTCTGTCTCAGTGGAGAACTTTGGGGGCCCTCTTTGCGCCCAGACACGTGGCCCGCAAGGTGCCGGGCTCTGAGTCGGCGGCCCTGAGTGCAGAAAGGGAGATACCCAGCGCCACCGCGCCTCCTCTTCTCCCTCTAACCCGTCTATGCAGTCACATTACTCTACTGGTTCTAAAAGCTTCCACCCGGTCTCGGGCCTCTGGAACCAATGCATTCCGGGCCTTCTCTATGAGGCTGCCCTGGGCCAGCTCTGGCTCACCGAGCGCGGGGAGCAAGTGCCTAGCCTCTCCGCTCTTAGTTTCCACCCGCCTCCCTTAGCTCTGTGCTCCCCTTGCTTATTTCACTCAAATTCGTGCCCCCTCCCACGCCCTCCAAGCCGCAAGGTGCCACATCCCATTACCCAAACCCAAGACCTCTACTTCTGCCGCCCACGCAGCTCCTGCCCTGACCCTGTCCCCTTCTTCATACTTTGCAGCTTCCTTTCCACCTCCTGGCTCCTTGGGTCCCCCACGCACCTCTCCCCCTTCCAACCCTGCGCCTCCAGGCTCTTCCCTTCCCCCAGGGTCTCAGGGACCCGGTCCCCTGACCGGACCAAGGACCTCCGCTCCCTCCCCTCCCGCCTCTCACCTTGGGGCCGTCCCTATTGTCGGCTCGATCCCGAGTGACCATCGCTCCTCCGGACCCTGGTGTGGACCGAGCCCCTGCCCGCCTGGCGCCTTATATCCCGCAGGCTCCTGGGTTGGGGGGGGGGGGTGTAGGACCCGGACCCGCCCCCTTCGGCACCCGGATCCCGCCCGGCGCGGCCCGGGGCACGAGGCTCCCGGAAAGGGGAGGAGCGCAAGGGGGAGGGGAAGGAGTGGAACTGGCCTGGGAGTGTGGGAAATGAGGGGCCAATGCAGCACTGGCTGGTTTAAGTCCCCTAAGGCTGTATAATGAGGTGGAACCCAGCTGAAGGGAGGAGGTTATTAGGGGGAGAGGGAGTTGAGGTGATTTGGGACAGGACTCAGGAATGAAGTTCAGAGTCCTCCCCGCCAACCACCATTCGCAGCTTTCTTGGGAGCTCTCCGTTCCCCCACCGACTCTGAAATAAAAGATAGCATCCCTCAGCCTCCAGACTGGATCTTATACGCCTTTCCCCAAAATCCACCTCCAAATTGGGTAAGGGAGTGACCTGAGTGTGCTGGGTGAATCTGTCTAATTCACCTGGGGTGAAGGAGCCGCTCTGTGAGATCTTAGTGAATCTTAATCCATTCCCCGAGCACTACGCACACTGGTCTGGGCTTGGGTCGTTCATACACACATAAGCACTACAGGCCCAGCTTACCCTTACAGGAGCGAGGGGGAAAGACGTGTGTTATCAAGTAGCTATTATAGAGCAGAGTGAAGCAGGTGCTGGGGAGAGGGTCATACTGACCGATGGCTGGCCTGGGGAGGAGCGGGACCCTCAAGGAAGAGGAAGCAAGGCTTTGAAGCATGGGCAGGGGGTGGAGAAACCTTCCCACTTAGAAGTATTTGATTCAAAACTAATTATAGGAGGTTCCGGCGTATGGTTTCCAGGACACCTGACATAAGTCGTGCTCCCGCTGCTTGCTCCTGGGGACCCCTCCAGCCCATCGGGGAGCAGGGAACAGGCAGTTTTCGTAAAGGGACAAGAAAGAGATACAAAAAGGGATCAACACCCACCTCAAACCAAGAACATGACCCTCTGCAGAATGGTGCGTGAACACTCGGAGGCTTCCAGATAAAGTGTCTGAGAAGACAAAATCAGAGATTTCACGGGACAGCCAGACCGCCGGGGACAAGGACACGGAAAGACAAGGTTGCAGACCGAGTCGGAAGATAAGCTGCGCAGTCAGAGGCCGACGAGGCTCTCCGAGCCCTCCCAGGGCCTCTCCACACCTTGGGGTTTTGTTTTGTTTTGTTTCACGGAGTCTGCCTTGCCAAAGCCCGAGCCCGGAGACACACAGACCTTGGGGAGGGCGCTCCCATTTGGGATCAGGGCCGCCAGCACATCCCACCTCCCCCTACCTGGGCCAAATGGGAGCGCAGATGTGTGGCCCCAGCAGCCCCCCTCGCCCCCCTCCTTGGGAACCTGCGCTCGGGCTGAGTTTTTCTCACCTGCACGCGAGGCTCGGGGCCTCGGGCTGTTCGCACCCGGGTGTGGGGCCGCCCCTGGCCATATGGGGCGACTTTATGGCCGGGTGGCCGGATCCGAGCGGGAGGAAGGATGGTCTGGCGCTCCACCCACGTCAGCTACTCGGGGCCGCTCCTTCGCCGAGCCCCTGGCCTACACCTTCTGCCTGACCACGGCCGCCTCCACCTCTTACAGCTCAGGCAGGGCCACTAAGGAGCAAATGTCGCCTGCATTGGTGGTTCAGTGGTAGAATTCTCGCCTGCCACGCGGGAGGCCCGGGTTCGATTCCCGGCCAATGCACTGCCCAGTCTTTTTTTCATTTTTATTTTTTCTTGTCCCCAAATAGGGGAGAAGTCTGATGAAATGTCTAAGAAGCATCTCTGTTTGACATTCTTAGCAAATATTAATACTCAACTTTTTTACCCTATGGCAGAGTTGCAGGCTCTGGATCCAGATCCGGATTCTCAAGGTCCTCCCACTCCCGTCCTCCCAGCCCGGGGGTCCTGCTGCCTTCCACACCCCTCCCTCCGCCCCCCCGGCCCCGCACCTCCGCAGGCGTGACCCTGAGAAAGGACACGCTGCTCGGATCCCTGCCCCGGGGGTCCTCCCACCCTCCGCGGGGGAGGGGCGGGGCCTTTCCGCCCTACGCGCCGCAAGTCCCGGGCTCTTCTGGCCCTTTCTCTTCCTCGCTCGCTCTCTCCTAGTTTCTGTTCTCTCTGAAGCACGCCTGCTTTTTCTAAGTCCGTGGGTCCCGGCCTTTTGGTGCCGCCGTCTTCCTGTGCCCCCCGCGGCCCCCTCGGGGGCTCTATCTCTCCAGGTGTCTTAGCAGCGTCCGCGCGGTCTCGTTGGGTCTGCAGCTGCGTCCGTGCGTCTCTAGCTCCGGGCCTCTCCGGCCCGCGCGGCTTGTCTCCGGCGCGCCTGGGTCTCTGATCTCTCGCGGTCTCTCCGGGTCTCTGTCGCCTCCCGGCACTCTGCGCTCCCACGCTCCTGCCAGCCCCTGGGAAGCTCGCTCACACCTCCGAGCCCCCCGCCACCTCCCCGCCCGTCCCTTCCCGGCCGCTTTGATCCCGCACGCGTCGGGCCGGCGGGCGGCCGGGCGCCCTCGCCAGCTGCCGCGGCCACTTGTGAGCCGGGGAGGGGGGGGCCTGGGGGCGGGGGCGACCCCCACCCCCACCCCTCCCGCCACGCCGCGCCGCTGCCCGCTGGGCTCCGCCGCTGCCCGGCCTCCTGCGGGCCCGGGTCTGTGGTTCGCTGAGTCTGGGTCGCTCTCCGGAGCTCGCCCTGGGCCTGCTCGGCCTCCGCTTTCTGCCTCGGGTCTGTTTCAGTCTGTTTCATCTGGGGGTTTCCTGTCTCTGGATTGTGTCAGGACGCGGAATGCTCTCTTCGCTACTCGCAGCCGCGGCCGTGGCTCCCAGCAGGGAACTGTGCGACAATCTGGGCATCTGTCTGTCTGCGAGTGTTACTCACTCAGTCGATACTCTTGGGTGCCAAGTATGGGTAGGCACTCAGGGTGCACTGGGTCTGGGCTCTGCTGAAGCTACATTATGGGGGGAGGGGAGTACAGAAAATAACTAAGAAAGCAGAAAATAATATAACACGGTTATTAGGCTGGTGGGGGTGGGGGGCGGGCAACCGGCCGGGACAACGGCTTGAGAGTGAAGTCCTGCTTTCTTTACTCTGGGTGGTCAGAGACATCCTCTAGGAAGAGGTGATATTTCAGCCCAGCAGAGCCCGCTGAAAGCAGGTGACAGGCGCGGCAAGTGCAAAGGCTCTGAGGCAGGAATGGACTTTGCTGGTGGGAGCTAGAGAAAGAGGGCCAATGTCCCTGGGACCGAGGATTTGGGGTGCAGCAGAGATAAGAGGGAGAGGCGGGCATGGCCCCATCACACAGGGCTTTGCAAGCTCGGCAAGGACTTTGGAGGGGAAGCAAGTGGAGGGTTTTAACCGGGAAAGTCATGGTCACTGACTTCTCTTTTAAATGACCACTTTGGCTGCTGTGTGGGACATCATTTGGGTTGCTGGAGCAGCCTTCTAGGCAAGACATTGATGGTGGCCTGTATCAGGTGGAGGCAGCGGAGACAGAAGTGAATGGGTTACTTCTTGGTGTTGGGCTTAAGTAACTGGCTGGATGATGGTGCCTTTTACTGAGATGGCAAACGCCAGGGGAGTGGAGCTTTGGGAAAAGTTTGGAGAGACAGACCAAACATTACGCTCTAGTCAGATTAGTTGAGATCCCCTTAGACATCCAAGCGTCTATGGGATGTATGAAGTTGGGGGTCAGAGGTGGAGGGTAAGTGTGGGGGCGTCCCTGGGAGATAGATGGCTTTAATGCTATGAGACTAGAGCACCCAGGGAGAGAGTGTGGAGAGAGAAGAGAGGGGCTGAGCAAGGAGCCCTGGGGCTCCCCCAAGACTTAGAGGCTGGGCCGAGGAGCAGGAATTGGCAAAGGAATCTAGAGTGATCCGGAAGGTAGCAGAAAAGCCAAAGGAGTGGGAGCTTGAAAAAGAGGGCCAGTGTCCCTGGGACAAAGAATTTGGGAAATCAGGATAACAGCGAGTCTATGAAGGAGGGAGCCACTGGTTCTAGCTAAGCTCCTGGGAGGTCAAGTAAGGACAAGAGAGCGAAGCGACCATCAGCTTAGCATCTTGGACATCACCGATGACCTGGGCAGAGGGGCGCCTGAGCGCAGTCCCGTTAGGGTGGGTTGATGGAAGAATGGGAGGGAAGGCATGCAGACAGCAGCTGTAGACATCTCCAGCAAGTTCTGCCATGAACGGTGAGCAGAACAGTGTGTGGCACATAGGGGCACGGACCATCCTGGAGGCTGAAGGGAGCAGCCCAGGGAGGGAGGCAGGGAGGAGGGTGGGAGCTGGGCAGTAGACTCCTGTGCCAGGCAGAGAAATCAGCCTCAGGTAGTAGGGAAGGCTCCTCACCCACAGGCAGATGGGGGGAGACAGAGGGTGCGGGTCAGTTGGGGTGCAGGGAGAATGAGCCAGGTTCTCCTGGTTGCTCTCATTTCCTCAAAGAAGAAAGAGTCCAGCTCACTGCTGGAAGGGAGAGAGCTCAGGTCGTTTGAGGAGAAAGAAGGTGTGAAATGTTCATTTTGGAGAGTAGGAAAAGCCCCGTGGGCTAGAGGAGTAGGATTTCTAGGCAGGTTGAGAGTCCATTTGAGACGTGGGATCAAAAGTTTCAAGTGCAGAGGGCAATTCACCACAAAGCTAATTCAGTTTATGCTTCAGGACCCCCTCGCTTGCACAGACTCCTGGGGGGTGGCGGCTAGCAAATGTGTTCACATGGCCATGTGCTTCTATAAGATTGGCAAAAGTAAGATATTTCAACTGTAAACGGTGAAGACCGCTGTCTCTTCCCACTTTGCCAGCCTGTCACTCTTTCCCTCTGGGGTTGGAGTGGCTGCTGCCACTTTGGGATCCAGTTCCGGGAAAGGGGAGCTGGAGAGACATACAATGTACGGTTTCGTGGGATATGTTGAGGTGGTTCCCAATGACTTCCACGTATAACGGGTTAGCCTGGCTACCCTGGTGTGGGAATGAGTTCCAGGAAGCTGCTATCACCTGTGTCCGTCACCAGGCCTTGTGCCATGAAGGAGCAAAGCCAGGGCGGGCACAGGCCACACGAATGGGTCCAGTGGCTCTTGTCACTATAAGGACGTGGATGGTGGAGGAGAAGCCAGCTTGGAAACAGAACCGGTAGCTAGTCTGTAGGAAGTATCAGAGATGTGCAGGCTGCTCATTCATGCAAAGAAGTTGTATTTTTCTGGACTTGGTGACATGGGTGGCATCAGTCAGCGTTTCCAATTTGTGAGTTGTGATCTCTCTACAAAGCCCACCTTTGTATGATTTTCTTTAAAAGCCCCCCTCCCAAATTATAGACACATCAAGCCCCCAAAACCTGAGGCCAGTTGTCCTGGCTGCACGATTTTCTCCAGCAGGGTTTCCTGTGCAGATATGAGGCTGAGAGACCACCCTCCAGGCGGATGCCCAGTGTTTCTGAGGGTTTGGGGTGGGGGGTCTCTGTGCGGCCTGCAGGCCCCTGTCAGTGTGGGCCTGGGTGCGGGTCCCGTGCATATGGTGTGTGTATGGGTGTCTGGGCCTCTTCCTGGCCACCGCCATCTCAACAGCGACCGCATCTGGGCTTGGGGGAGGGGAGCTCGTGTCCCACACGCGCTGGGCCCCTAAGGAGGCGGGAGGCACGGCCAGGAACTGAGACAGCACAGCTGGTGGAGTGTCCCGAGCTTCCCCTCCCCCGCTGGGACGTCTCCCCAGGCCTGGGTTCCAAGGCTCAGCTCCTCCCTCTTTGTTCTTCAAAGGGGAGGCTGGCTTCCTGGGACCCCCTGGGTCCTGGGTAGGGGGAGTTCCTGGAGGGTTGGGTCTTGGGGGCTTGGGAGTTGGGAAGTAGGAGGACCAGGCCGCCCCCTGGGGGGGGGGCAAAGGATGAATCAGGATAGAAGACCCCAAAAAACCCAAAACAAAACAGGATAATCCCCACCCTCACTGGCCAGGCGGTCTTGTAGGGGAAACAGTCACAGGAACATTATGCAAAACGTATTTGTCAGGTGGTGGTTATGTGCTTTGGAGAAAAGCCAGCAAAGGAGCGGAGAGTGGGAATTGTAATTTCCGAGGGTATGATCAGAGAAGGACTCACTGAGAAGGTGAAATTTAAGAGGTGAGAGCTACACAGGAGTGCCTCGGGGAAGAGCTCTCCAGGCAGACACCAGGCAGGAAAAGTCTTGAGGGACAACATGCCTGGCTTGTCAAGGAGGGGATGGCGGCACCGGACGAGGTTGGCACGGCCAGAGTTGAGATCAGAGAGATAAAGGGGGGGCAGGGCCTGATCACCCAGGACCTTCTAGAAGGTTTCATGGACTTTGTCAGGATTCACCCATTTCTGAAGGAGATGAGAGCCCATTGGAGGGCTCTTCCACCCCCCACCCCCACAACTAGCTTTTTTTGTTTTGTTCTGTTTCTAGCACTTTTAACACTATAGTACAGTTATCAATATCAAAATTAATATAATACCATTATTTAATTCTCCAGTCCATATTCAAATTTCCTAAAGTGTTTCAGGGATGTCCTTATAGCTCTTTTGTCCTGATTCAAGAGCCAGTCCAGGATCACGTGGTTTTGTCTCACTCCTAGGTCCTTTCAGTCTCATTTAATCTGCAAGAATCTTCGCTGTTGACCTTCTCGGTTTTGAAGAGTTCAGGACTGTTATTCTGTAGAGGGTCCTTCTGTTTGGCTTGTCGGATGTTTCTTCACGGTTAGAATCAAGTTATTCAGATTATGTCTTTTTGGCAGGGACATCACCACGGAAGTGACACCAGGTCCTTCTCGGCCTTCCGTGTTGTCACGTAGGAAGACACAGGTCAGTTTGCCTCAATAATAATACTGTCTTCGGTCACGTGGTTAGATGGTGTTGGCCAGGGCTGTCCACCGGAACGTTATTATTGGCCCCCTCCCGAGGAGTAATTAATGTAATTTGTGGGAAGATACTTTGAGACTCTTCGCTACTTACGGCCCCATTAAGGTTCACCCTCTACTTGAGTATTCATTGATGATTTCTAACTCTATATTTATTAGTTGGCAGTTTACTGTAAAAAGAGCCATCCCCTTCCTTCCCATTTTATTTATTTATACTGATACGAACTTTGGAGTCTTAACTGATTTAAGGAATTATAATCCATCACAATCACTCCTTATTTTAATGCTCGATTCTGTCCCAGATTTAGCCAACGGGAGTTCCTTTAGCTGTAACCCCTAGCTGTTATGTCTTTTTTTTTATAGGTACCCCAAATTCTTTGAACAGTACTTTGCTGTGCAACAAAGTGTTCCAAGAGCATCTTATAATTCCCTAACTGAAGCCCTGGAATCAGCCTTTTTTCCTAGGAGCCCTGGTTCATTTTTTTTTTTTTTTTAAGATTTTATTTATTTACTTGACAGAGACACAGCGAGAGAGGGAACACATGCAGGGAGAGTGGGAGAGGGAGAAGCAGGGCTCGATCCCAGGACCCTGGGATCATGACCTGAGCCAAAGGCAGACGCTTAACCGACTGAGCCACCCAGGCGCCCCGGCCGTGGTTCATTTTAGAGGAGAATGGTATTTAGTAACCAAGATCTGGTCACTTGTGTGCTTATTGCTATTTGTGTATCATTCCTTCTAGGCTTTCTCAGTGGAAAGAGCTAGGAAATATATATGTATATATGTATGCTTGTTTATGTTTATGTATGTATGTTTATATGTCACTAGTTAAAAACCATGAATTCATATTGCTATCCCATGGAAGATTTTGAAGAGAGGAATGACAGATTCTGATTTATGTTTTGAAAGGATCACTATGCCTAATGTGTTCAGAGTAGACTGCAAAGGAACAAGGAAAAGAAAGGAAGCAAGGAAATAATCTAGGGGCTGTTGTAATAATCTCAGTGAGAGATGTGGGTGGCTTGGACCAGGGTGTAGTGGTGACATGGTGATAAGTAGCCAGGTTTTTAACATGTTTTAAATAAAAAATTCCTGACTGCGTGTGTGTGAGAGAGAGAATCAGGGATGATCCTAAGGTTTTTAGTCTGACCAACTGAAGAAATGGAATTGTCCTTTCCTGAGATAGAAGATCTACAGGTGAAGCTCATTTCGGGGGGAAGCCAGGAGTTGGTTTGGCCATTTTGTTTGTGATTAGATATCACAAATGGAAACGATATTAGATATCCAAGCAGAAATGATAAGTAGATAATAGTATATATGCATCTATAATTCAGGAAAGAGTTGTGGAGCTGGAGATGAACATTTTGGATGTATTTATGTATTATTAGTTGATATTTAAAGAGATCACTAAGGAGTGAGTATAGATAGAGAGAGAAGAGGTTGGAAAACTGAGAGGTGGAAACACTTTGACATTCAGAGATCCAGAAGGTGATCAACCAGCAAAGGAGTCTGTGCATGAGCTGCTAATGATGTAGAAGGAATATCAGAAGAGTTAGGGTGTCCCAGAGGGCAAGTGAAGAGAGCGTTTCTAAGGGGAGGGTAAGCATCCATAAGTAGTGATCAATGGATTTAGCAATGCACTGTCCTTTGGTAACCTGTTAACAAGAGCACCTTGAAGAATGGGGTGGGGGGAGGGTGGGCACTTGATTAGAGAGGGTTCAAAGGAGACGGGAAAATGGAATTGGGGGAGAGTAGGTATATGATAACATGTTTTGCAGAAGAGGGGAACAGAGAGACGGAGTGGGAGCTGAAGGGGGGGGTGTGTGGTGTCAGGGTCGTTTTTGTTGTCCTGCTTGTTCCAAATTGGAATACGTTTCAGTATGTGTGCAGGCTGGTGGGAGTGATCCAGCTAGAGAGGAAAACTGATGGTGCAGGAAGGAGAGCAGGGTCCTTGAGCCCTTGTGGGCCAGGGGAATGGGAGATCTAGTAAGTGCAGGGGTTGGCCTTGGTTAGGTGGAAGGTTCGTCTACACCACTGAGAGAAAGGAAGAGCATGTAACCACAGACAGGTAGGCAGTCAGGTAGGTAGGCAGGTGCGATTGCGGATATCGATAGGGAAATCTCTCCAGAAAGCCTTATTTTCTCAGTGAACCAGGAAGGCCGAGGGAGGAAGAAGGGACTCGTGGTTCGGGGTGACAAAAGGGATGAAACAGTCGTATGGGAGACTTGCAGGGGGGAGGGATAAGGGGGATGTAAGACGACTGTCGAAGAGCCCTGAGAAGCCACCCGGGTTTGGGGACGTGAACAATTCAAATTAGTAGTTAAGTGACTTTTACAGGACACACCCATGGGAGGAGGCGCAGGTCTGAGCGTAAGGCCCGCAAGGGAGCGCTCGCGGGCTGGTCGCGGGTGGCGGAGGCCCCCAGAAGAAATGCGGTATCTTCTCCAAGGGAAGGAAGCGCTAGGAAAACAAATGGCTTTCTCTCTCTCCAAGGGCAGTAACGCGCGTTCCCAAAAGTACACACGCTGTGAGCAGGATTCGAACCTGCGCGGGGAGACCCCATTGGATTTCGAGTCCAACGCCTTAACCACTCGGCCATCACAGCCGCGTGCGGCTTGGGGCCTGCGCAACTATAGCTGCCTATCAACGGGCCCGCCTCCCGCCGGCCCCGCCCCTCCGCCTCGGGACGTGTGTGCGCGTGCGCCTCGGCCGGTGGGGGGGGTGCGGGTCGCGGCCCTACGGAAGCCGCAGCCCTCCCGCTCTCCCTCCCCGCCCACGACAAAATGAGCCCGAGCCCCAGCCCAGGGTCCCACGTCCTCGAGCGCAAGGGATGCCCGCGTCACCCCGGTTCGTGAAAGCGAAGCGCGAGTGAGCCTCCGAATTTCCACTAAAAGTGCGCGGGAGCGGAAGCTCCAGGTGGGATTGGCTGGGGAAGAATAAGAATCTTCCGGAAGGTGCCACACGAAGAGCCTTGGGGAAGGTTGGAAGCGCGTTGCCCTTGCAGCAATAATATACCACCTTTTAGGGGCCCAGGCACCGCTGGGATTCGAACCCAGGATCTCCTGTTTACTAGACAGGCGCTTTAACCAGCTAAGCCACGGCGCCGGCAGAAGGAGCGTTGCGTCTGGAGGTATATCAGCCACTCGGGGGAGTCAGTAAGCGAGAACCGCAAGACAGCGGTCGCCGCGGGTCCTCCGCCACCTCGGTTCCAAGGCTTTCCCCTCCCTTCCCAGGTCCCGAGCCGGAGGGTTAACGCTCCGCCCCTCCCGTCTCCCACACCTCGGGGGCCCAGCTCGACCATGAATGGGTGCTTGACCTCACGTCCCGCAGCCCCCCTGGACTGGGCCCTCTCCTGCGTGGGGACACAGTGACGGAGCAGCTGAACACCCTCACCGGCTTCGGGGCCCCCGCAGGCTGGGCCGGCTCTCCGGCCGCCCCCCGCCCTGCTTCCCACGACACACCCCGCTGACGCCAGGTGACAGGGCCCCCCCGTCCGCGGTAGGTGGAGATTTTACGGGCCCGGCAAGGCCCTTCCGCCGGAAAGGGTGTGCGGAGCAGACGGCTGGGGGGCGCCAGGGGAGTGGTCCTCACGCTCACTACAGCCTCCCTGGAAGCGGGGCCGCACCTCCCCACAACGAGCTCCCTACCCCCAACCAACACATTTCAGTCCACAAAGTCCTGGGTGTTTTTTTTTTCTCTTCTCTTTGTATTAAAAAATAACAACAGACACAATATCAAAAACACAAATGCCATCGGTAGAGGGTACAGCTGAGAACACCTGGGTCCCACCTGAGGGGCAGCACCAGGGACTCCATGGTCCACCAACCTCCCCCACCCCGGAGCAGCTAGGGGTTTGGACCGCTGGCCCTCCCCCTCCCCTCTAGGGAGGAGGTGGGAGAAGGGGCTGTCTCCCCCAATAAATAAGTGCAGCCCCAACCCTCAGGGACCGGGACTCGGGCTCAGCCGGGACTTGGAGAGACCACTTGAGCAGCTTGTCAGCAACCTTCTCCAAGGGAAGGAAGAGCTCCTCACCAGAGGTGGGAGACGCGGCTTCTCTGGGCTGGGCTGACGAATCCCCCCGCCCCGTCTCTACCCTCAGAAGCAGGAGGCAGCCCCTGGATCCTGGGCTGCTGATGGGGGCCCCGCCCCCTAAGTGGGAGAAGCTGGGGCAGTTTCCTATTGGTTGGTCCAGCCACATCTGAGTTCTGAGAGGTGGAACACGGGAGAAGGAAGCTTCTCATGCACTGCCGGAGGGGGCCCCCAAATGTGGTCTAGCTGGTGCCATTTTCTGTTGCGGGTAAGGCTGGACTGGGTGAGCTCCCACCTTGTTCCTCCTCCTCCATGGCCAGGTCCTGAGAGCTGGAGACCCTGGCCCCAGCTTGAGCCTGGGCCTCTTCTCCGCCCTCACCTTCAGCACCCCCGCCCCCACCCTCGCCTCCGCCCTCCTCCATAGGCTCCAGTCCCAGTCCATCCAGTTCCGAGAAGAGGGGGTCATCCGGGTGGCCGGGGTCTTGGGTGCTACTACCGCAATCCACACAGGCCTTGGAGGGAGAAAGGGGACGAGTCAGGCGAGGTTCTCCCTGCTAACCTGCCACCCCAGCTCCCCTGTGTCTCCCCCCACCCCCCAGGATTACTTCCCAAAATATCCTCCCAAAGAAATACTCGTCCACACAGATGCACGCGGGCCAACGAGATTGGAAAGTGTACCGTACCCTGTATCTAGACCCCACTGGGACACGGTCCCAATGTCCGTCACAGAGGATCGGCCCAGAAGGTGTCTACAAAGACTCGTGGGGTTAAATGCTATCCAACCCACCAGCAAACCGTGCAACCACCATCCTTCAGAATGAGCCACCCAAGGACAAGGAGGGGATCAGCTCCCCCCCGCCCCCGCCCCGATCCTCTCTTCTCCCTCCGGGCCCAGACGTCTCTCACCATCACATCGAGGGCCCGAGGCAGCTGACCCTTCCGGACCCAGGAATGCACGGCACCCAGTTCCCTGCGCTGGTCCTCTGAGAACCGAGGCTGCTGCTTCTGCATGGCCCGGAGCCGCTCCCGGTCCTGCTTCAGCACAGAGGCCATGTCCCTGCCCGGGGAAGGGGTTCCGACGGCAGAGGCTGGGAGCCGGGGCCAGAGCCCAGCAGCTACTGTCCTCCCCACCCACGGCCTCCCACTCCTCCTCTCAACCAGGGCTCTGGGCGTTCGGGGCTTCCGAGACCAGGAAAGCTTGTGCCCGGCCTGGCTGTGCCAGGGCAGAGCCAGCCCCCCCACCCCGAAAAGAAAACCCCAAGCTCAGTGGGAAGTGCGGGTGGACCAGCACACCTCCCTCCGACGGGGGGGCAGCGGGGGCCTCCGAACCTGCTCACCTGGACGGCACTTGGTAGGTCATCATGACGCGCTGGTCGGCATTGGCCATGAGCAGCCAGATGGGGTCCTGGAGCACATACTTAATGACCTGGTCCCCGGGCTCAGCCCCGGCCTGGGCAGCCCCGGCTTCGGCCTCCGAAGAGTCGATGCTGCCGAAGTACTTGCTCGTGTGGCTGCTCTGACTGCTGCCTGCGAGGCAGGGACCAGGGGGCCCCAGAGTCAGGCTGCTGCCCCCCCAGGGCCTCCCACGCCCTCCCTCAAGGCCATGTCTGCAGCCCACTGGGCCCAGGCTGCTCATCTAAGGGCGGGGGGTGGGGGGGCTGGCCTCCCAACGTGCCCTGTCAGGGTCGTACCCTGGGGGGCCCGGGGGTGGGGGGCACTCACGTGTGATGCTGGCTGAAGTGCTGCCTCCCTCATGGGAGCCTGAACCGGACCCGGAGCCCAGCGAGCCCGAGGCGGCGGAGCCCGTGCCGGACCGAGAGTCCTCCTGGAGGAGCAACTCCAGCAGGTCACTGGAGCCCGACAGCGCGTCCTGGTTGGAGGACTCCGTCACCTCCACCTGCGGGGGGCAAGGGGAACAGGGCGGGATGAAGGGATCAACAGCCAGGCTTCGCGTCAACTGCTTCCACTGGCTGGGGGGACCCACCCAACCCCAGTGGACTCTGTCCCCACTCCACGACAGTGGGGGCCGGGACAAGAGAGGGGAGAAGAGGAGGGGCGGGACGCCAGGCCTGTCCCAGGAGGCCGATGCGCTCCCCGAAGTTCTGGGGATGTGTCCTCCCCACCTGTCAGACAGACAGGATTGTCCCCACTCCACGGATGAGGCGGCGGGTTTCTGCCTCATTCAGAAACTCACCTGGGGCCCCCCACCCCACGACACCATCTTCCGGAGGGCACGGGGCGGGGAGGAGCGTGAGCAGGAAGAGCAGCAAGGGGAAGGGGGGCTGCGTGGGGGCTGCTAAGAGGATGCAGGGGGTCCGTGCTCACCAATCTGGCCTCTGGCTCAGCGGCCTCCTCACTGGGAGGCGGGGGCCCAGCACTGCTCCCAGCGCCCCCTGCAACAGCACCCCCTTCAACACGGGGGGGGCTCCTCAAGCTGCAGCAGATTCAGCTGGAGCGGGGAGCTGCATCGCGAGTTGAAGAGCGGAGAGTCCGGCCCGCGGGGAGGGCGGGGGGGCGGGGGGGTCAGGGACGGAGAAGGGGAGTGGGAGGCGGGGGTAGGAGGCCCTTCGGCGGGGGTCTGGGCTACCCCATAGGAATAGCTGGGTGGGGCGGGGAACAGATAGTTAGGGAGCACCAAGGCTACCATGGGGGTCACCAGCGGGGCAGGGAAAGCTGCAGGGGGCCCAGCTGTGGGGGCAGAGGGGAGAGGCTGCGGGCCTCCTCGCGGGGAGAACATTGGGAGAGGGTAGGACTGGACCACAGCTGGGAAGGGAGTAGTGGCTGGTGGGGGGGGCCAGGGGGCCGAGGGTGACACAGGCGATGGGTGGGAGCCATAGCAGGGGGCTTCGGCCCGGGGGGTCTGGTGGTGGCGGGAGCGCTTGGCTTTGGATCGGCAGTGGTGTCGGCGACCGGGGGGTGCGGGGCCGTGGTGGCAGCCTGTGGGGAGAGACGAGGGTTAGCGAGGGCCTCAACCTGGGGGTGAGCGTCCCTGCCCCACCCCCCACGCTGCCCTGCCACTCTGACCCAGGACAGGGCAGGAGAAGACCCTGGAGAGAACTGGGCCTCCGGGCTGCCCAGATCAAGGGGGGCCTCTTGGGAGGAGAGAGAACCTTCAGGGAAGAATCACAGGAGGCAGGGCCAGGGGGGTTTATTGCACAAGGAGCCAGGACAGGTAAAGTTACAAGTGGGGCGGAGCTGGGGGCGCACAGAAGGCGGGGGCACGGTGGCCGATGGGAGGAAGCAGGGTGGGTCCGAGGACGAGCGGGCAGGCGGCTCCGGTCCCTCCACCAGACTCCCACAGCCTGGGTGCTCCTCCTGCAGGTCGAGGCCGCGCTCGGCCTAGCTCGAGCGACGAGGTGGGTGGGAGAGCCCAGTCCTGAGTCCTGCGTCCTGCAGGGAGCCTCTCTCAGGCACCTGGAGGGCAGACATCCTGCCCTTGAAGCCCCGACCCCAGCGGGAGTTGTCCCGGCTCGCCTGGCCCCTGTTCGGCCAGGAGTCTATACGGGTCTCTTAACCGGCGACATCTCGGTCGGAAGTGGCCGTACTTGAGCCCCAGCCCCCAAGCTGGGCTTCAAACAGCTTACCTGGAACCGAGCACCTCCGCCTGCCTGTCTCAGTGCCAGCCCCCCAGGCTGCCCTCCTCTGGCTGCAGCCCGGAACCCTGGCCTACTGGGGAGAGTCTAGCCAGGGGCCCGTCCCTACGCACGGCCCTGGTGGTGGAGGCCGCCCCAGCCTGGCTCCCTGCAGCAGGAACCTCTCCCTCGAGCACCCCCTGCCCCCAACCCCCTCCCCGGACAGTCTGGTCCTGGACTGGGCAGAGGACAAAGTTCAGGGGTGTCCCGGGTGGCTACCTCGCTCGCCAGGGGCCAAGGGGGCCGGGGAGGAGCCGTCGAGCGCCCGCAGTCGGCTGAGGTCTCGGAAGCGGCTGAGGAAGGCCTGCTCCTCCTTCTGTGTGTGCAGGGACAGCACGGCCTTGGTCAGGCCCACCGGGCGGTAGGCGTCTGGGGCGGGGTCGGGGGCTACCGTGGGGCTGGGGGCTGGGCTGGCGGCTGGGCCTGGAGCCAGGCCAGGCAGGTCCTCCATCATGATGATGTCTGAGAAAGGGGAGACAGGGGGGTTGGGGGGGTCACTGGGATCCCCTCAGGGGTTCCCACAGCCACACCACACCCTGCCCCTCCAGCAGCCCAGCCTGGGCCCCGGGTGCATCTCCAGGCCTCCTCCCCTCTGAGACCTGGTTCTGGGCCCTCTTCCATCCCCCGGGTGAGAGAGGATACTGAGTCCTCTCCAGCGACAGTACCCCAGGATGACCCCCTAGGACTGTCCTGGGAAGGCAAGCTCAGTCGTCGCCCTCCCCTCACACACTCTCCAGGACAATGCCCAAAGCCCCTTTGGGGGGGTTTTCCGACACTCTGTGGTCCGCACCTGGGGCTTGAACCCCTCCCCCCCCAAGGCTCTGTGTGTGCGCTGACAGGAAGAACAGGAAAAACAAGGCGCCAGAGGCTGGAGGGATGGACAGCAAGAGGCAACAGCCCCGAGCTAGGATGGGGGCCTCTTTCTCTCCCCCAGGGGCCAGACCGGGAAGGAAAAGGCAGGGGGAGGGAGCCGTGGCTGCGGCACCGAGTGGAACCCCCTCACTGCGCGCCCGTACCCGACTCCGGGGGCTTCTTGTCTCCCACATGGACGATGGTAGAGCTGAAGCTACATTGGCTGGTGACGGACACCACGCTCTCTGCCTTATTGGCCAAGGCGAGCGGGCTCAGGGTGCCTGCCACCACTGGCTCCTTCTGAGGGCCGGCCCCCTCCCCGCGCAGCACCACCGATGGATCTGTGCGGAGAGACGGCGCCAGTTACCACCGGGAGGTCCCTGGGGTGGGGGTGGGGGGCCTGCCAGGAGTCTGCAAATCAGAAGGCCTGGAGGGGAACAGGGCAGAGTAAGGTGGGGGCCCCAAAGGCAGAAGTGTGGAGACGGGGCCAGTGGGCCAGGACGGGACCCGCCGGGTCTTTACCTTTCTTGGCCCCCAAAGGGACCGGACCCGTCCTCTGCTTGTCCTCGTCCGAGGCCGAGGATGTGGTGCAGGAGGAAGAGGCACACTTCCGCTTGGTCGTGCTGGGGATGTTGCAGCTCTCCAGGTACCTGGCGGGGGACCAGAGGACATGAGGGCAGGGCCTGGGGTGGGGTGGGGCCGGGGCCCAAGTGGGAGACGGTTCCCGGGTGGCCTTACCTGAGGATGCTGTCCAGGCAGTTGATCTGCTGGTAGGAACAACTGGAGGCTTCTTTCCTCTCAGCCTCATCCGGGGTCAAGGTGAGTGGGGCCTGGGCGGGAGCAGGGACCACTTCCAGTTCTGGGTCTGGGGACTGGCAGGAAAGGGTCTTGGCCTTGAATGTGCCTGTAGCTGGGCCAAGGAGAGAAAAGGGAGAGACGAGCTCCTCTGGGTTGGGGCGAAAGTCATGGGGCCCCCAGGTCTCATTCCTCACCCGCACCCTCACCCACTGACCAGGGAGGCGGGGCCGGGGTGGAGGCCGGGCGCGGGACTCAATGAAAACCTGCTGCCCCTGATGCTTCACCAGATGCACGTCCTTACAGATCTGCTGGAACGTCACCTGTGGGACAGAACAGGCCAGCACTGGGGGCGTGTGACCAGTGTCAGAGGCCCAGGGCGCAGAGCAACGACAGGTGCCCAGCGGGCAGGCGTGCAGGGCACAGTGAGAGCGGGAGGAGAAGGAAAAGGCACCTGCCCAAGCTGATTCTGACAGCACCAGGGGAATGCCGGCCTAGGGGGCGAAGCGGAAGACGGACACTCACCGGCGCAGGAGGCCCAGGCCCCTCGGCATCACCCCCGTTGCTGTCACTGGAGGAGCCAGGGCTGAGGAGAGGGCCCGGGGAAGCGACGGCGCCCACTCCACAGAGCCCTGTGGGACTGGGGCTGTGCACGGGCTGAGGCAGGAGGAGAAGGGGTTAGATGTCTCAGCCCTGCTCCCAGCCCTGCCTCCTCGCCAAGCCCCACCCCTCCACAGTCACCTGTAACAGCAGCCGGTGGATCTGCTCCGAGAGCTCCTGGATGTCCGAGTCCAGAGACAGAGCTGGGCTGGGGGCCGGCGGGGTGAACACGTCCTCGTTCAGGGGTGCCCTGCGGGGTGGGGAAGGGGAAGCTGAGACCCGCCCCCTGCCGCACAGACCCAGCCCACACGGCCAGCTCTGGGGCAGGGCCCACTTACGTGCGGACTTTGTGGCGGCCCAAGACAAAGGCCACCTTGCGGCTCCAAGGATGCACGAAGCCGGCCCAGCTGGTGTCCATGGTGACATACTCGCCATTCCGGGCACAGAAGCGGATAGGGGAGTGGTCAAAGGGCTGGCCCGCCAGCTGCAGGACTGAGGGAGCGGGAAACGAGGGGGGGTCAGCAGGAGGGAGAGCCGGGGAAAGCAGAGGGCCACGCCCCGAGGACCCAAGAGACCAAGGCCCCGAGAGACACGACCACAAGCACAGCCATGGAGAAGCCCCGTGGACAGCCAGGAAGGGAGAGCAGGAGAAAGAGGACTCACTCTTCTTGTGGATGGCCAGCATGAGGGGTCGGTCCTCAGGATGCAGGAACAGGAGCACTGGGGCCCCCAGGAGGTCCTGGGGGAGGTAGCCCAGCAGCGGGGCGGCCCTGAAAAGGGAGGTGGCATCAGAGTAGCCAAGGCCTCGGCCCCAGCCACCCCCGTTTTCCCTCCAGGTCCTGAGCTCACCTTTCGTCCACATCCTGGAAGAGGCAGCTGGGTGTGTGCCGAGTGGTGAAGATCCTCTTGTCGGGGGGGATCCGGGGAGCTGAGCACAGCAAGTGTGGCCATTGGTTTTTTGTTTTTGGGGGGGTTTTTTTTGGCCATTGGGTTTTATCCAGAATGGTCCAGCTTCTCTGCCTGCCCCCGACACACACCATCTCGGGCCCAAGTGGGCTGGCAATCCTCCCCACGGCTCTGCCCAGGGCCGTCTAGCCTACAGAGATGGTCTGGACCATTCTCCTACCCCACACCAAGCATGAAACTGAGAATCAAAGCAGTCTCCTTTCCCCACTCCTAGTTCAGGGTGCTTATTCAATACTCCCTCTAAAAATGGGCTCAAACCTTCATCCTTTTTGTTTTGTTTTGTTTTGTCTTTAAAGATTTTATTTATTTATTTGACAAAGAGAGACAGCGAGAGAGGGTACATGAGCAGGGGGAGTGGGAGAGGGAGAAGCAGGCTTTCCGCCGAGCAGAGAGCCCAATGTGGGGCTCGATCCCAGGACCCTGGGACCACGACCTGAGCCAAAGGCAGACGCCTAACGACTGAGCCACCCAGGCGCCCCTCAAACCTTCATCCTTACCATACCTTCTCTGTTCCAAAATTCTTAAGGGCTGAGATATGCCTCCCAGACTCTCGTCCTGCCTCTCCCCTAGCCTAGAGAAATCACCCTTCCTCCTACCCCCTGCCAGGCCAGGCCCGATGCCTACAAACCTTCGTAACCCGAGTGGATGCGCTCTGCGATGAGCAGGCAGCATGGCTGTGCCGGGGCCCCATCTGAGACCCGGATCTTGGTCACGTATGGCGTGAGGCGGAATGGCTGGTACCGAGGCCCTGAATCCCGGTCAGGACCTCCTCTAGCAAGGGAGAGGAAGAGGCATTAGTGACTGGGTAGAGAGCCACCCACCCTGCACCTCAAGGTCACAACCCACACAGCAAAGAGGCAGGAGAGTGGAAGGTAGGAGGGGGTCTGCTCCCACTTCCCCCACCTACCTGATACGGCAGAAGACAGACTTCTCCTGGGTGAAGTCCTTGAGGCCTGAACCTAGAACAGACCAGAAAGGCACTAAGAACAGCCCCCCCACCCCACCCTGGGCTAAAAAGAACCCGGCGAGGAAAAGCTGGGGTCCCCTGGTCCCTCACAGCAGCAGCTTCCGGGGACTGCTTGGGGACCTCACCTGCTGAGGTCCCAGCGCCCCAGGTGGGCAGGCGAGACGGGGCAGTGGAACCATAGAAGACGCCCACATCCTGGGGAGCCAGCAGTTCTGAGAAGCGGGCCCCCCGGAACACATCCCGTTTGCAGCGGAGGAGGACACCCGCCTGCTCCGAAATGTAGACGATGCGGCCTGTCAGGAAGGAGACAGCCACGGAGAAGGTATCCTAGGCGGGAAAGCGGGGACAAAAGTCGAATCGGGCGCCGTGCGCGCGGGGGGCGGGGCTGCCTCGGGACCAGGAGGCCGGGCTGCGGCTGACCTGGTTGCGCAGCGTATACTCGGACGTGATGTGCTCCAGCTCCTCCAGGGTGTAGGTGGACATGTCCATGGCACAAGGCTCGCCCTCCTCCAGGCTCCACTGCTGGTAGTACTCCTGGTTGGCTGCAGGGTGAAGGCGGTGAGGCGTCTGGGGAGGAGCCTGCCCCACCGCCGCAGCCCAGGACCGGCCGGGCCGTCCCCGGAAGCACCACTCACCCTGCACCTGCTTGACACAGGCCAGAGCGTACTGGAGCGTGGCCAGGGTCCCAGAGCGGCCCTTGCCCCGGCGCTCGGGCGGCAGCCGAAGCTTGAGCTCCCGCAGAGCCGTCATGAGCTCCTTCTGGGTCCTCGCCCGGGCTGACTGTTCGCTGCTGCAGGGCCCACAGGGAGGGAGGGGGTAGAGCCATGAGCCCCAGATCGTGGCCCAGGCCCCCCAGCCTTGTCCTCTGGCCCTCAACCCCACGAACCTGCAGCCACTGGTAGACGGGTTGTCCTGTTCGGAGCTGGCACTCAGGAGGCTGTAGGCAATGGAACTGCTGGGTGGGGACGGACTCTGAGAGTTCGTGCTAGGGGAGAAGCAACGGGCCCAAGATGAGAAAGCGGCCAGCAGCATGGGCCTGTCCTGCTCCCAAGCCTGCTCCCAAGACTACTCCCGGACCCCGCACCACACATCCATACGCACCTCTTGCTGCTCTCGGTGGTCTCCAGCAGGGCTGAGTCCTTGCCATTGCCGGAGGAAGAGCTGTGTGAGCTCCTCTGAGATGCGCCGCGGGACTCGGGCCCATTAGATTCATTGCCGCTGGAGCCATTGCTGTTGGCGTCTGTGTCATCAGCCAGGCTGGGGCCGGGGCAAGACCGGCGCTGCGGAGGCCCAGGGGATGGGGCTCCTCCCGGGCAAAAGGTTTCCCCCGGCCCGGGGTCCCCTCCCCCATCAGCCCCTTCTAGAGGGCCACTCATGTCTGAGCCATGGGGAGGGCAGGAGAAAAACACGGAAGGCGGAGAGGCCACCACGGGGGCACACAGGGGCCGGGCGGCCTGGTTTGGGGGAGTGAGGTGGGAGATCCAAGCCTTTGAGGATTGAGAAGTTCGATCACGGGCAGTACCTGGACGGAGAGACCAAAGAAGGAGGCCTTGGAGAAGGGTGAGCTGTTAACTTTACAGCACCGGCCGGCTTCACTCAGAGCTCCCCTGTCTGACCCCACGCCCCTAGGACCCAGGCTTCCCACAGCGAGCCTGGGCAAGTTCTGTTTCCTATCCCGGGAGAGGGGCTGCAGGTGGGAAGGGGCCTCTCTTGGCCCTTCCTCCACGTCCCCTGCCAACGTGGCCTGGGAAAACAGAGACTGAGCAGACGAGAACCAGAGCCCGGGCGCTTCCCATCCCCAAATTCCCACCAGGCCCCCAATCCGCCCGGGACTCCAAGGCCGCGGAGCAGGGGGTATGCCCGGCGCCGCCTATATTTAGGCCTTCAGGCTAATTTTATCCGGGGGCGGTGCCACCCCCGCTGCACATGCGCACGGACATGCGCGGCCCCACCACGCGCTTCCGCCGCCGCCGCGGTCGCCAGGGAAACCGACGTCAGCAGCTGAGCTCAGCGGTTGCTGGAGGGACCACAGGAGGCCGGGAAGGGCGACCCCTCCCCCATTTCCCGACGGAGCCGAGGATCGACCCACTCCCACACCGGCGGGCGCGGCCGCGGGTCGCCCACCTCTAAAACACCGTCCGGCCCTGGAGGGCCCGGTGGCCGTATGAAGAAGGGCGGCCCATCGGGTTTCCAGGGGCTGGCCTCGCTCCCCGGGGCAAAACACAACCGCCACCGCCCTCCGCGCAAAAGCTCCCCAGCCTGGCGCTCGCCTGGATCCCAGTCATTCTGGTCAAGACGACACAGCCTGTCCTTCTCCGGCCCCTGCACCCTCTCCCGACCCCCAGGTGCCAAGCCGGCACCTGCCATTGTCAGGGACTCGGGAATCCTCTTTCCTCAGTCCTCTACTTTTCTAGATCCCACCCCACCCCCATCCGAAGCGGACACACTCAGCTGTGAGCAAGGGACACACAACCGCCAGCGGATAGTTCTTCCCCTACTCCTCGTCCAACCACCCCCCCCCCCCCCAGCCCCCGGAGCATTTTCTGAGCGCCAGTAGAAAAAGGAAGGCTGTGGCCAACAGCAGGAACTAGCGCCGGGAACGGGATGTTCCAGCCTGAACCAGGCTTACATCACGGCCGGCGCGGGGCCAGGCACTGGAGGGGGGAGCGCGGGGAGCGCGGAAAGCCCGAAGGGGTCCTGGTGCCGGGGCAAAACCAGGGACCCCCGAGTGACAAGAAAGGCGGCGGGGGCCTGCCTGCCGAGGGTCGGGCGTTGGGCCGGGGGAGCTGGGAGGAGAGGTCAAGGCTGGAGGTAAGGTAAGCGGATCAGGAGTACGGACAGCCGGTGCAGGGTTGCGAGCAACACCTACGTTCCCGACGGCAGAGGGGGGGTGGACAGCGGCAAGGAAGGCGGATTATCGGTGTGCCGTCAGAGCGCCAGGGCCCAGAGCGGCGCCTCAGGCTGGAAGTGGCGGCGGTCCGACTTGGGGCGGGAGACCGGTCCCCGGGTGGCCCTGGAGATGCCTACCTGGCCGCGCGAGCGCCCTCCGGCCGCCGGCCCGCCGCCGTTGCAGCCCTCAGCCGAGTGGAAGCTTCGCGGGGCCAGGAGGCGGGTTGCATAACGCCAGGCACTGCCCCTCATTGGCCTCCTGCCGGCGGAGCCGCAGGCCCCGCCCCCGATTGGCTGGGGATCCCGGGCCGGCCCCTGATTGGCTACTGGCCCCTACTGAGGTCAGGGCTGTGTCACACACACGGGCGCACGTGGACCTGGGTGCTGGCGCTGGGCTGAAGGGCCCCAGACACCACCACGCAGCCAACGGGCGCAGGATGCCTTGCACAGTGAATAATGGGAGGGCGGAGAGGGCAGATAAGCTGCCCTTCTTCGGGCAAAATGCCGGGGCCACGGTAGGTGCTTAAGAGAGGTCTACTTCCTGGACCGTCAGCCCTACAGAACAGAACGCCTTGGCCTTGCCAGAGGTGGGGGAAAGGAATGCTGACCCTTGGGGGGTGGGCCAGGCTGGATGAGACGGCTGGTCCCTTGGGAGGACGGGGACACACAAAGAAACCCAGCCTGGCCTCTCCTGGATTCCTCGCCCCAGCCTTGTCATCACAATAAAGCCATTTTATCCAGTCCCTTCCTCTGACACTTCAAATCCTGTGGACAGCCAGGAGGATGGCAATTGAGGGTCCCCGCGTGACAGGGGGTGGAGTGCAGGGGAGGATGCAGACAACAGAAGGGGCAGCCAGGGCCGATAAGGGCTGTAGAGGGAAACAATGCTACGTGCTTCTGTACCCAATCAGAGAAAATGTCTCCGGGCAGCCTACGTGGTGACTAGTGCTGCTTCGCTCCTGAGGATGCGGCCACCCACACTTAGGGCCGCCCCAAAAGTGGGGGCCAGGAAGCCAGGACTACAGGGGGAACCTAGGGGGTGGCTGAGGGAAGAGACCAAGTGGGACCCTGGAGAGACAGGTGGGGTGGCAAGGGCTTCAGATCCCCAGCCCTAGGACAAGAGAAAGCCGAGGACCTCATCTGTCACCTCACTGCATTTCTCAGTCCCCAGGACAGAACCTGACACACCGTGGGTGATCAGTAAATACGGTGATTTTGTTGTTAACAAGGATAGATAAGGGAGGGGAAGGGGCCTCAGCCATGGAGAAGGTGCTGGAAATTATGCTTTTTGTAAAGGGGAGGGGAGCAGAACCCTGAGTCCTAATTGGGGGAAATACAGTGCCGGGCTGAGCTGGGGGGAAACTGCAGTGACACAGACCCCTCCATCTAAGAGGGCTGTGAGCAGTTCCTCTCAGGGCTCCCCGATAACGTGGGTGGTGAGTGAAGAGGCCCCCAAGCTGATGCTGACATAATCAGCTGTGGGTGCACTCCCTCACTGTCACGTGGCCTAAGCTTTCCTTAACAATGGTGTTCCCCGTGGAGGGGCCCGGGGGGAGGGCTCTGTGGAAAAGCTGGGGCACAGGGATGTCATAAAATAACCCAGAAAAAAGCCAAAGCAAGAAAACACAGGAAACAAAGGATTCAGGAGCCTGGATTCTCAGTCTCGTCTCCTTGGAAATGGCCCCCCGAGTCATAGACTGTGGCCCCTTCCCTTGTCTCATTTTCAGACCCCTCTCCTCTGGAAACAGGGTTTTTCTTCCTCCCGGGTTCTCCTCTGGGGTCTAGGTGTGATCTCCGCGGACACAGGCAGTCCGTGCTCTCTCACCCCCCACCTCTAGGTCTGTGCTTTGCATAGACAAAGGGGTCGAGCGCTCCTGCAGCGCCCACCTGCTCTCAAGGCCCCGGCTGTCCTGCCTCGCAGTCCCCACAGTAACCAGGCCCTGCTGCCGTCAATGGAGGCGAGGGGGCGGGAGGGAGCGGTGACGTCAAAGCGGAGGAAGAGGGCGGAGCAAGGCAGCCGGGGAATGTGGGACAGGGAGGCTGGAGAGGCAGCGGTTTGGGAGGCGGCCAGCCGGAGAGGGCGGCGGCCAGCGCACTTGGGAACATCATGTACTCTTGGCTGGTGGCCCAGGACATGCACCCAGACTGGGCGCCTCCCCCAACCAAAGACAGCCGTCCTGTCCTAAAGCCAGGGATTCCTGGAGAGAGGATTAGGAGGAAGGGGTCCCCCGCCACCGCGCCTGGCTCTCTTCTCCAGATTCGCATCCGCCCTCCCCTCGGCTTGTTCCTGCAGCTCCTGGCACTGGCTTACCCCTTCTCCCAAACTGTACACATCTGCTGGCCCAATCCCAAAGAGCTGGGGCGGGGACGCTGGAGGCCCAGGTTCTGCGAGAGAACACGCACCTTTGCTCCTTCCCAGAGGCCCCCTCGGAGCTGGAATCTCCTGTTACTATGGCAGCAGAGAGATGGAGGAGGGGCAGGGAGAAGAATGGGTGTAGGATGAGAAAATCGAACTGGGACAGAGCAAGTGGCACAGCCCGGGGCCTGGATCCTGGGAGAGGAATGAAAGGGTGGAATGAGGTTTTGGGCTGGTGCCTGACGACCAGAAGGCCCAGGAAGAGGGAAATGAGGAGGGAGTCACCGAAACTTGCAGAAACACTTGAGAATGTGAGAACAGTTCCCAACCACAGCACTCCTTGTCACTGTTGTTTTGAGATCCTATAGCCATTTTTTTTTTTTAGCTAAAAGCAAAACAAAACAAAAAACATTAAACCATAACCCAGGCATTGCGCTAAGCACCACATATATATATTATCTTATTTAATCCCCAGAACAACCCTGGGAGATGGGTATTACCCCAATTCCACAGAACCAACTAAGGCTCAGAAGTCACTAAAGTTGCCTCACAATGTGTTCTTGGCTCTTAACAAGTGGAGCCCAGGGTTCAAATCTGAGCGCTGATCATGGCTTGTCATTCCGGCGTCTTACCGTTCGGGCGGGCACCTGTGCGGTGATTCCCAGCACTGGAGGATGGGCGCCTCTCAAATATCCAGCCGATTCTAAGTTTGGTGCCCGGAACACAGATCCATCCAGCCCCTCCTCTCCCTGGGCCTGGTCTCTGACGTCCAGTCTGCACTCCCCACACGCTCGCCCCAATCATCTCAGCCCCAGTCTTCACACGTTCACAAAGTCCTTGAGATCACCCCAGCAGCCACCAGCCCCAGGGGCTTCCTAGGGGCCCCACCTGCTCACTCTTCACCGTACCCCCGGTCACTTTGCCACAAGCCTGGGTGTCTGTACAGAGAGCAGAGCTCTACCGAGAGGTTGGTGCCTCCTGGCATCCAGGGGCTCAGGAAGACACGTGCACAGACAGTCCGCACAACCCTTCGGTCCCTCTCGGACAGGGGCTACTCCACCTTTACTCCCAGGGATGGCTCCGAGGCTCAACCCCTCCCCTTTACACCCGAGAGAGACATCCAGAGCCATGATGCGACAGGCTCAGGGTCACACACATCATCTCACCACCCTTTCTCGAATCACCATGTCAACCCTTTCGTACCCTCCCACCTGCCCGATCAGGGCCTCCCTCCAGCCTCAGAACACCTGAATCTTTTAAGTGCTTAAGGAGCCTACCCAAACAGTAGCCAAGCACTGGAATGTCCCCCACCCACTCTCAGGGACCGCGTCCCCACACCGCCCCGGGAGCAGGGGTCTCAGCTCCCTCGGGGAGCTGACGACTTCCAAGCCCCACCCTCCCAGGACCCTTGGGCCAATCAGGGGGGTGGGGGTCCAGGCACCTAGGGCAGCGAGGAATCTGTCAGATGTCGGAGACTCCCGCCCTCGTCCCTCTGGGTCCCATTTCCCACGACCCTCAAAGCTCCCACCGCGGCGATCTTGCATTCGCACGATCCCCCCGCCCCACTCCATTAACACCGCCTGGGACAGGACACACCACTCCGGAGAAGCGCACACGGGTCTCCGCCGGTCTCCGCCCACCCGCGAACACTCACCTTCGGCGCGCACGCACAGGCCACAGCTTCTTCCCCAGCGGGACGGCGGCGCCCGGACGAGCTCCTCCAGGCCCGCCCACCCGTCGCGCGGCCACGCCCCTCAAGCTTATTGGCCCGGGGACCCCGACCCATGCCCCTCGCCGCGTGCGGCCGCCCGGCCCCCGCGCCGCCGCCATTGGCGCCGGCGGCCGCCGTCATCTTCTCATTGGTCAGTCTGCCCACCCGCAGTGACAGCTCCACGTGCGAGAGGGGCCGCCCCGGCACGTTGATTGGGAGTCTGGCCGAAAGTCACGCCCCCACCCACTTCGGAGGTTCTTATTGGCTGTGGCACGAGCCTCCGACCGGCCCGAATCCGGGACGCGAATGCCAGTCCAGCCCTTCAGAGTTTCTCATAGGCTGGGAGGTCTCGGAGCTGTAGAAGACACGTGCCGGCGGTCTCACGCGGCAACTTGTTTACCTGGAAGCTGGGGATTTTCCTTGACGACACTCTTACCAGAGACTACGGAGTCTGCGCAGGCGCAGCGAGGGTGACCTGCACGCAGGCGCAGATGTGAGCGGCGGTGGCGTTGGTTGGGGGAGTTTTGTGCCGAGACCCGGGCAAGCTGTCCTGGGCGTGACCAGAGCGCCCCCCGCACTGAGTCTCCGGCCCCGGGCCCCTAAAGCCCCGCGAAGCTGGAAGGGGCCGGCATTAACGGTGGAGCGGTCTTCGGATCCCAGCGCCGCGCGAGGACGATGATGATCACGGTGATGACGGCTGCCTCCGGGTGGTTCTCTGTGGACCAAGCCAGGCGCTTCTCCCAAGCCGGGAGGCCGTCTCACTACTACTCCGCCCCGCAGAGACTGGGCTCCGGAGAGGTTACATAATCTTGTCTGGATTAACACTCCAGTCAGTAATGGGGCCCTAGATTTAAACCCAGGCCCCCGACACGATGATAGAGAGGGCGGGTCCGAGGGCGTTCGGGAACCTCAGTAGATGAAGCGCGAGGCACGTAGTGAGCCCTCGGTAAATGGGGGACATTATTATGAGGACGGCGTACCCTTTTGTAAAAGCACCCTTGGCAGTTCGGGAAACACTACGTAGGATTCACCTCCTGCTGCGGCCCGGGAAGTCGGGCTTCCAGGGCTCATCCAGCACTCCACTCACTGCTGCAGCACCTGGGGTCGGGGGTGCTAGAGGTGCCATGTTGGGGACGTCACCGGCCGGGAGGCCAAGGGACCTCAGCGTGGGGTCGAGTCACCAGCCCTACAACAGGGTGCAGCCCTAGCAGGCCAGTCTATGGCCGGGTCTCCCTGAGCCCATCTGCTCTGTATTTATTAACCCCTTCGGGATGCTGCCACTGCGAGAGGAACCCAGGGGGGAAGAGACGTTTCGCACAAGTCGGCCATCTACTTCAGGCCTAGGAGTAAATGACCACGGGAGCGACTGCGGAGCATCTGGGAATTAAATCAAGGGTTGGAGAGGGATCCAACAGAGCAGGAGCATGCCTCCAGGCCCAAGCCTCGAGGCTCACCAGGCTGACACAGGGATCAAGAACACTTCCTCTTATCAGCGCCGGGCGCCCACCCGTGGCCACTTTGGGAATCACACTTTGCTCTGCCCAAGGTCAGGCCCTCCAGCAAAGCTCAGTCCATTCCAAATGTACCTTCTCAACTTTCCCGTTTCACCTGCAGATCCTATACCCTTCCCACTGGTTAAGAAAAGGTCTTAGAACACACACCAGCTGGTTACTCATTACACATTTATTGTACATTTTCACAATCTGGATGCGTCACAGAATTGGGGGCATGGGGGGAGGGAAGGGGGGGCAGGGGACACTGGGATAATATGGGGGGGTCTAGAACACAGCACCCCCACCCCCAGCATCTCTCCCTACCCTTTCACACCACAGCTTAGATCTCCCTGCTCCCCCTCCACACAGAAACCTTGAGTGTGGGGGGAAGAAAGAGTTTGGGGGGTCCCCTCCAGCAGGTTAGGGACTGCACCCTCAGACTCCTAAAATTGTGCCATTTAAAAAGACATTAGACCCTCTATCACTTCACCTAAGGAGGAGACAACTCTGGGCTCAACTGCCCTGGAGAGGGGTGAGAATCCCCATCTTCCAGCAAGTCCCATACACACATTGGCAGTGACTAGTACCCCCACCCTGAATTCAGGGGGGCAGTCAGAGGAGCTGGGCAGTGATGGGAGCAACACCCCCACAAACCGGGGAGGGGAGTTTTCGGTCCAAACCCCAGCAAGGGTGGGGCCAGATTTCAGGCAGGAATTGGGGGGATTCTCTGCCCTGCCCCACTCCTCCCCAAGGCAGTGATGACCCCCCACACACTGGCAGCCATCTCCCCCAAAAGAGTCAGATTGTGGCCAACCCCCAAACTCTCCTGGTGGGAGGAGGAGGAGGCAGATCAGGCGGATGGGAGGGAGGGAGACCCCATGGGAATGTCGGTTGAGTGCCCCACATGAAAACTGGGGAGCAGGAATGTGGGGAGAGACTCCAAGTGGCAAAACTATTGGTCCATCATGACACACTGAACTCCAAGACACTTACACACCAGCTGGGGGGAGGGGGAGGAGGGGACAAGAGGTTTGGAAAATGGGGGTAGGAAGGCAAACCAGACTAGAGGGGCTAGGAGGGGGTGATTCTGGGGGCCAGAAGAGCCTGGCTTCCCAAAAGCCCAGGCTCCCACCACCTGCAAGTAATGTCATGCAAATGAAAGACTGATACAAGGACCATAGGGACTAACTCCTCAGTAAAAAAGAAACATGGGTTTAAAGAATGAAGAGCAATGGAACAAAAAAGGAGGAAACCAAAAGGGATGTCCGTATGTAAATGGATGCTAATTAACATGCTGGAAGCTCCCAGAAGACCTTGGGATTCTTAGGACCAAGTGGGGCCAGTCTCAGGGCCTCCCAAAGATGCAAAGAAGATGCACCGTGGGAGGCCTGGACAGTTGCTTTTTGTGGGTTTTTTTGTGTTTTTTTTTTTAATAGGGAGTGGAGGTACAGGGAAGGCCAGGGTGGGAGGAAGGATCAGCTAAATCCAAGGGAAGGAAGAGAGGAAGAGGGACTATTGCATAGCAGATGCAAATGAAGGGATTCAGGGCTGATCAGGAAGAGAGGGAAGGGGAAGGAGGAAAAGAGAGAAGAGATGGGAACCTCAGGAAGGGGTGTTAAGGACAACCGGAAAAATCTTCTAGTAATAAAACTACAAACAGACCAAATATATATAATATTATATATGTATAAATAACAGCTGGCTATTTACAGGGGGGCACACACACGGGGGGACACACACACACGGATCCAGGGGAGGGGGGCTGGAAGATATGGCTGAGAGGTGGAGGAGCGGCTGGGGATGGGGGGGGAGGTGGGGAGAGGCCCTTCTCTGGGCAGGGCGGGCTCCTCAGGGGTTTAAGAGCTGAAGTAAACTGTAGAGAGGGAAAGAGAAGGACGAAGAGAGAGAGGGGAGAAAGAAGAGAGAGAAAGCAGTGTGTCAGGCCTGGCCCTGCTCCCGTCCTCCCCACGCCCCAGCCCTCTCAGCCTTGGGTTCTCCACCTGTAAAGCAACGGGCTGGACTGGGAGGTTCTGAAGTCGCTACAACTCCACGGTGTGGCCTTGGGGCCACAGACTCCTAATCCTCTGGGCTCTCTGGGCCCACAAGTTCTCAAATAGTAGGGTGTTGGGCTTCCGAGCCACGTCTCAAGCCCCTGGGCCTTGCCTGCTCTCCCACTTCCCAATTCCAGGGTTCCCAGACTAGGTTTAGGCCCAAAAAGGATCCTCAAGGGAGCAGTGGGGATCTACCAGCTTTCCTGTTTCCAAAAATCTTAACAAAAGTTGCCTACAACCAGGCAAAGTGCAGGCTGAAGAAGAGCAAGGTTTGGGGCTCTAGATGAATCAGAGCTGCATTGGCAGCTATATATGCTTTTTGCTGAATAGTAAAAACTAGGTTAATGACCTTCAAAACCTAGAAGGGGAAACCTCTCCAGAGAAAGGGCCCTAGCCACTCCTGCCCTACTCACCGATGATGATGATGAGGATGATGGCGCAAATCACTCCCAAGATGATCATCATCTGGGGGCGAGAGCGGGAGGGGGGGTCAGTGACACAGACCAGGACACTCCCGTTCACCCATCAGTTAGTTCTCACACCAGCCCTCTTGCATGCCTCCACCCTTACCTTGAGGTTTTTCCACCAGTATTTGCGCTTGAGCTTGGCTGCACTTGTTTCAAACTGGGAGGCCCCTGCCTGGAGTGCATCTGCACGGTCGTCCAGCTCTGACAGCTTCTGGTCCCGCTCCAGGACCTTGTCCACGTTCACCCTCATGATGTCCACCACCTGGGGGAGGGGCCCACGAGGCAGGGGGTGTGCCAAGGCCGCCTCAATGAGGGCACTCCTCAACCATGCACCCACAGAGGGAACATGCACCCCGATGTTGCCAGGCTAACATGCCAAGGACACACAGAGAACATGCCTAACACACCTGAGGACATGCAAGGAGCACACATCAGGGGCATGCTGACAGTCAGACATCTCGGACGTCAGAGCAGCACCCTCTATGTACTGAGCCTCAAGCAGCCTGTCCATCACCCGACCACACCTGCCCGGACTGAACCACCCCAGGCCATCAAGGCTGACTAACACCCCAGGGCCGTTCCAAATGCAAGCTGAACAGGGAAGGGGCAGGGTACGTCTTTGTCCGCAAACTCATAAGCTCATCACCTCCAACCCACGATGGGCCCCCCCGCCGGTTTGCCAACCCCCAGGGTCCTTCCCACTGCCTCGGCCACCCCCCCCCCCACTCACCTCATCCACCTGGGCCTGGGTCTGCTGCAGTCTCCTGTTACTGGTGAGGTTTGGAGGGGGCGCAGGGGGGCCCCCCTCCCCAGCCGGGGCGGCAGGGGGGGCGGTGGCAGCGGTAGCCGACCTGAGGGGCAGGGTCGGATTAAGACCCGAGGCCTGGAGCCACCGGCCCCGCAGCCAGGGCTCCGCCCATCCTCCTGTCCATCCATCCGTCCCTCCCTTTCTCCTTCCCCGGAGGAAGGCCACCCAATGGGAGCCCTGGACTCCGTCCGGCCCCGCCGCCGCTTAGCTGCGTGACCTTGAGTCGGACCCCCTCCCCCCTCCAGGCCTCAGTTTCCCCGCCCGTCAAATAAGGGCGACCTCAAAGACAAGGTCCGGGGTCGACCCGAAATGACAGGCGGCGGCGAGGCCAGGGGCGGGAGGACGCGGGGCCCGCTCCCTCCCGCGGCCACCGCCCGCGCGGCCAGCCCGGGGACGCGGCGCTCTCCAGCCGCCCGCGCGCAGTCACGGGCGCCGGCCGAACCCCGGGCGCTCCCCAGACCGGCTCCCAAGGGCGGCGGCCGGTGCAGGCGGGCCCAGTGCGAGCGCGGGCGGCCGACTCACATGGCGGGGGAGGCGGGCGGGCGGCTCGGCAGCGGCGGCGGCGGCGACAGGGACGGCGGCGGCGGCGGCTCGCGCTGGCTCCGACTGGCGCTGGCTGCCCGGGACGGGAAGATGGCGGCCGCACGTCACCCACATCCGGGCACTGCGGGCGGGGGCGGGGCGCGGCGGGCGGCGCGTCGCGAGCGGGGCGGTGGGGGCGGGGCGCGGCGGGCCGGGTGCTGGAGCTCGGGGGCCCCGCGCCTGGCGCAGCTCGGTGAGCCCCGAGACCCGGCGCTGCGGCTCCCCGCACCCTCCGCCGACCCGCCCGGTCGGGCCGCAGCCCTCACAGTCGCCCCACGCCTCTGCCCCTGGCCCTGACGGCGCCCCTGAGCCCCAGGCCACGTCCTCCCGCACCCGCGAAACCCGTAAACCAGTCCGCACCCCACATCCCCCCCCCAAGGCCTCGGGCTGCGCGCGGGCCCCAAGGCCGGCGACCAGCTGCAGCGTTTGCAGTGGCCGGGGGCGGGGGGGCGCGGGAAGGGGCAAGTGCAGGTCGCCGGGGCAATGCGGGTAGCTGGGACCCTGCTGAAGAAGTGGGCAGAGCGGCGGGAGCTGGTGCCCTCGACCCGCCCGGCGGGTGGGCGGCTCAGGGGAGCCCTGGGGCCCCGGCCGCTGAGGAGCGGGGTGTGAAGGAAGGGAGAAGAGGCAGACCCCTCACCCCAAGCAAATCACTAAAGTGTGTAAGCTGCCGCTCCTCACGACTGGGGCTCAGACCGGGGGTGCTTGACTGAGACAGGGCAAGGTTAAGGCCGACGGAGGAGGGCCCGAGGCTGTCCCGTGGGGCTGCTTCACGTGGTGGCCGAGGGGCCACCAGAGCTGGGTCAGCTCCCAGGCAACAGAAGGAGGGCTCAGCCTCTGATCCCAGGCTGCGACGGAAAGGGGCTTTGGGGGCTTTCTGCTTGTTTGTTCTGTTTTTCTTTAGGGGAAAGACAGTAGGCAGGGGCTGCCCCTGCAGGACCCAGGTGCAAGGTACTACTTTACATGTGGATTAACCTCATAGGTGTGACCTTGGCCAGTTCCTGTCCTATCTCCGGGCCGCACATATATTACATTTGTAGGCACTGCATACGTGTTAAATGGCTTGATCTGGAACATGGTAGAAGGAGATTACCCATGCCCCCCTCCATCCCCGACTGGTCTCTCTTAGATCCTCTGAACATCAGCTGCACGCACTCAGTCCGCTCATCCCCAGCAGGCCTGGCACTTCAGAGACAAGATGGGACCAGATGAGCTGCCTATCTTGTGGGGTGGGTCAAGGCAAGCCTCAAAAGTGAAGGAGGAGGTGTCTTGGGGGAGCGATCATGATCCTGGGCCAGGAGTGCTCATCGCATCCCTGGAAGGGGAACAGAGGGAGGCTGGTGGCCTTGGTGTCTGAGACAAATAGGAGCCAGCTTCTTCCCTCCCCCACCCAGGCTTCCCAGGGTGTGAGAGCCTCCCCCATGCAGCGCCCCAACCCCTCCCAGCAGAAGCCTGGGGACTGGCTCTGCCACCAGAGGTGTCATTTCCCAGCTGTCTGGGGGAGGTGAGTGAACAGGGAGCATGTGTTGGGTGTGGGGACTCAGCAGATCTAAGATAAGATACTCTCAGCTCCCTCCCCCCTCAGAGGGGCAGCCACGTCCCTGGTTCTTGTGCACAGGCACCGAATGTCTGGGTGGCTCAGCCTATGTGAAAAGGGAGCTCTCGTCTGGGGGCCCAGATGGCACTGTGCGGTGCTAGCTTTTGCTTTTGGGCCCTGAGACTACTCTATTGTCTAGCCAGAGAACAAAGAGGCCAAATTCCAGGCTTTTAAGTTCAAAAGCTGCAGTGTCTGGGTCTAAGATGGGGAAGGAGTTACAAACAGGCAGAGCCCCCACCCCCACCTACCCCACTACCTACCAGCTAGTGGAGGACCAGACAAGATGTTAGACATTGTTTTCGGAGTGATCTTCATTTTCCCCAATGGCCAAGTCCAGAGGACTTGGAAGGGACAGAACCCAGAACACATTTGGGGAATTGGCCACGGAGCGTGGCTTGGAAAGCTGGTACATGGCTATTGGGTCCTGGGGGCAGCAGCAGGAGGGTAGAAACGAGGGCATGTCTGATCCATGGAGGTGGGACCCAGGAGGATTTATCTCAGAGAGAGGGCTCTCCCTGCCAGCCCCCCTATGCCACGGTGCTAAGGGACTCCCCAAATTTAGATCAATGGTGGAGGCAGGAGAAGGGGATGGCGTGGGATGATGGAGTTCACCTGGAAATGGATAAGGGAATGTTTTCTGCAAGCAGTAGGATGAAGACGCAAAATAGAAGTTGAACTAAAGAAAAATAGAGTAATATCTTTGCAGACTGAGACGGTGGCTTCTGCATTTGCCTGCTTCGGGGTTCGGCGGCCAAATCTCTGGGCCCCGCTGCTAAGGCTCATTCAAAAGATGTGGGAGGGGGCCCGAGTTCATTTCTAACAAGCACCTCTGGTGACTCTGATGTAGGTGGCCCAGGAGAAAAACTTGAATAAACGTTTTCTCTTATGTTTTCCTCTTCAAACGACAGCGGATTTAGACGTTGGGGTGGAATGGGGCCGGATCATTCCCACACTGGCTCATGAACTCGTTCCATGCATGAGTCAAACCTGACCACATAGTAATTAATTTCAGAAACCTTGTGTGTCCCTCAGTGTTTGTAAGGACAAGGCCTTCTAATTAGGAGCAGAAGGGGCACGCTCTCGGGAATGCTGCCTGGAACAGGGACCCAGGGGCTCGCCTCACCTCTATCCCTATCAGCTATGAAGGCCTGTGACCTCTGTGATCTCTGGCTGAGCCCTCCAGTCCTGGAAGGCTTGGGGGCTGCCTGCCCAGCCCTGGGCTCCTGGAGGGAAAGGAAACTCCCAGGAGCCTACCTCCGCGAGCTAGGAGCTTCACATGGATTTCCACGTGAGCTCCGTTTTTTAATTACACACTAAGGTGACTGTATTCTCCTTGCAAAATATTAGAACATTAGATATAAAGCTGAGGTTCCCTTGGCCACCCCCCAACTCATCTGTCTTTTTGTTTTATGCCCTGGAAGGTTTTTCGTACTCTCCTTTTTTGGGGGGAAAAAAAGGTTTTTGTGATATTTGTTTTTTTCATTCCCCAAAATGCAATTTCTTCTCTCATCTCTCTGACAATAATAATTATATTTTTATTATTCGGTATTAGATTTTAAACTCGGTAATAGGTAACACAATCAAAAATCAGAATTCAAAGGTACAAAAGAATGATAACATAGCCAACCCTCATTCTGAGCTGATTGTAAATCCTCCAGAATGGTTGGTGTGGAGATAAAAAGACATAGATGCTTCTTTTTTCTTTTTAAAAACACAAATGCTCGCAGACTATATGCATTAAGCCCCTTCCTTTTTTTTTTTTAGCTTTCCAATTATAGGCTATTTTTTTCTTGTGCCCCCCCCCACCCTGTATCTATCTCTGTCTCTTACAGTTTGTTTTTATTTTTATTGTTTTTGAGAGAGAGAGGGGGGGAAAGAGAGAGAGTGTGGGCAGGGGTGGAGGGAGAGGCTCAGAATCTTACGCAGGCTCTACGCCCAGCATGGAGCCCAAATCTGGGCTCGATCTCACAACCCTGAGATCATGACCTGAGTCGAAATCAAGAGTTGGACACTTAACCGACCGAGCCACCCAGGTGACCCCCTTCCAGTGTATTTTTTTATTTATTTATTTATTTATTTTTTAAGATTTTATTTATTTATTTGACAGAGAGAGAGACACAGCGAGAGAGGGAACACAAGCAGGGGGAGTGGGAGAGGGAGAAGCAGGCTTCCCGCTGAGCAGGGAGCCCGATGCGGGGCTCGATCCCAGGACCCTGGGACCACAACCTGAGCTGAAGGCAGACGCCTAACAACTGAGCCCCCCAGGCGCCCCTTTAATTGCTTTTTTTAACATATGGGAGGATTCTCTTTCTCATTTTGCCGGCCTCCCTCAAACGTCTGCTGGTCCTTGGCTTTAATAGGGAGCCACCAAGAGGCTGATTGGAAGATGTGTATGTGTAGCGGGGAGCATTCATTGACCCTTGGCTTTCCCGTAGGACAGTGGAAGCCTTTTCACAGCGACTCCGAAATGTTGATGGGTGGCAGGCTTTCTCTGGGCCTGTTCAGTTTTTATGAGAGATGCCTATCCTCCATTCTCCATCCCCACCCTCACTGCATGTGGAGGGAGCAGAATCTGGAGCAGGGTGGGGGCTCCTGCTTGTAGCCTCAAGCCTCACGTCTAGTGCTCCTGCTGTCCCCAAGTCCAAAGCCTCCCTGAAAATCGGGATGTGGGGGATGGTGTGTATGACTCAGGTGTAAGAGCTGAGGGAACGCCAAGGGTCTCAACACTTTGAATCTGGGTTCTCAGCCACCCCCTGGGTTCAGCCAGGCCTTGACCCGGGGATCCGGTGACCTCCAGGACCTCCAGGATCTCCAGATGTCACGTCCTGACTCCCCCTGCCCTTGCTTGCCCACCACCCCCCTTCAGCCACTGTTGAAATCTCCTGTCCACTGCTGTCTCTCTGGTCTCTTGGTCCTTGTTGATGTATCCATCTTTGACTCCTCTCCTGTTGTTTACTTCCGTTTTGGAAGAAAGGGAGGACAACACTCGTGGCCAATCTTCCATATTTCGCCAGAAAGCTCACCACAGTTTAGTCCTTCAGGGGCTGGCTTTTAGGTTGTTTCCAATTCTTTTGCTCCTATAACAGTGCTCTTAGGAATGCTGTTGTAAATAGTCCCCATGATCAACCAGCTCTCAGGACAATCATTTGAGGTGGGTACTGTCTTGATTTTACATTTGGGGAGAACTAGGCGCAGAGAAATGCCTTGATGGAGTCTTTGTAAGTTGGTTAGTCAACTTTCTTTCACATTTGGAATATCTCTTTGAAAAGTTTTTTTGTATGAAACATACATATATAAAGCGGTACCATCTTACCCTGTTATCCCTGCCCAAGTGCCACAACACAGTGCCAGAAACAAGGCTGGCGAATGAATAATGAATGACAGTGGACTAAGGTTTTGGCTAGGAGTGTTGTAAACGCCAACCCAGCAGAGCAGGCAAATGGATTGCTAATGGTGAGTGCCTAGGCACCTGTTTGGGGAGAATGGGTTCGGGCAGGGCCTGTGTGGACACTGTTCCCCGTGAGGACAGCCCTGTCTGGGCTGGTGGGCATTTGGGACCGTGGGTGGCGGGAAAGCCCGGTGTGGGTACGACAAGACAGAGGCAGATCACAGTCTTCTGGACCTGGGAGGCCTCCTGGTCCCAAATCCTGACTGCAATCCTCTATTCATTAGAGACTCACTGGGGTTTACAGGTTCCTGTGTGTGTTGGGGGGGCCTGGGGGGCCTCCGGACTGTGGGGGAAGGGGCCACATCCTTACTTCCCCTCCATCTCACACACCATGTCCAGAGCCTGGCAGGTAGAAGATGCTCAATGAAGACTTGCTGGCTTTTTTTTTTTAAGTAATCTCACACCCAACATGGGGCTCGAACTCACAACCCCAGATCAAGCATTGCAGGCTCTATGGACTGAGGCTGCCAGGCACCCCTCAATGAAGACTGAGTCAAGTGAGTTGGCCTGACAGCCAGGAGACTTGGGTTCTAGCCCCAGATCTCCGTCTCTGCGTGAAGTTAATGGCCTTCTCCTTCAGCCTCATGTTCCTCATTGGTGGGATGAGACCTCTTTCATTCCACTGCACCAGGCACTGTGCGGGCACCGGGAGCTACAATAATACACAAGCAAGATCATCAAAACACAGTGTGTTTGTCAGTTAGACCTCAATAAAGCTGAAAAAAAAAAAGAGAAATAGAGACAATAACCCAAAACATCGCCATCTTTGATGGAAGTAACAATCAAGACACTTGCCAACACGGCTCAAACAGATTTCAGCCAAGAAGGAGAATCTGAGCGCTCTCCTGTGCTGCAACTTCACTGGAAATAGCAGGAAACAGGCATTCATGTGATATCATCGGGGATCTGCTTCTCCCTTTCTAAGCTTTGCTGGACTCTGACTTAGCTTCATTTCCAGGCAGGGAACATCAGCTGCTGCGGGCTCACATTCTTTAAAAACGTTATAGTTTTGTCTTTTCAAATAATGCGTGTGCTTCAAGATTCCGCAAGTTCAGAAGAGCACCTGGAGAAAATCTCCCTCCTGCCCTGTCTCCCTGCCCCCCTCCAGCTTCTGTCCTCAACACCAATCTTCCCAGTTACCGTGGCCTCCTTCCAGACCTTCCAGACACGGGCAGGGCCCATGGTTTCCTCTTTTTACCCAAATGGAAGCAAACCATAGGAACCATTCCACAAGGTCCTTTTGTCACTTAACATATGGAGATTGGTTTTGTTTTTTTTAAGGTTTTTATTTATTTAAGTAAACTTTGCACCCCATGTGGGTCTCAAAGTCATGACCCTGAGATCCAGAGTCCCACGCTCCTCCCACTGAGCTGGGGAGGGAGGGACAGGACCCCTCTTGGAGGTGGTTTCTTTCCTGGCTGCCTAGTATTACATTGTAACATAATTCCACCAATCTCCTGTTGACAGACAGTTTGCCAATTCAAGCAAAGCTGTAAAGAATAATCTGCATGTTCCCATTTCACCTATGTGCAAATATGCAGGGCTAATTCCTAGGAGTGAAAATCCTAGGTCAAAAGGGTAGGAGTATTGGTGATTTTGATTGCTTTTGATTTCTGTGACTATTGCCAAATTGGGCTCTGTGGGTGTGTTACCCATTTTTACTCCCACCAACAAAGAGGTGAGGCCTGTTTCCTTAAACCCATACCCTTTTCAACTCTTAATGAAACTTTTTGGGCATTACAAATTAAGTTAAACACAATTTGCATTTCTCTTACTGTGAATGAGTTTACGCATCTTTTCATCTATTTGAGAGTTCTTTATATTTCCTCTCCTGTGAAATATCCATATAATTTTTCTGTCCTTTATAATTGAACTATTGGTATATATATATGTTTTTTAAGATTTTATTTATCTATTTGAGAGAGAGCACAGGAAGGGGGAGAGGCAGAGGGAGAAGCAGACTCCCCGCCGAGCTGGGAGCCCCTGACATGGGGCTCGATCCCAGGACCTGGAGATCATGACCCAAGCTGAAGGCAGACACTTAACCACCTGAGCCACCCAGGAGCCCTATTGGTATATTTCTTATAGATTTGTAGATTTTCATGTTTCAAAATTAGCTCTTTCTCTGCAATATGAATTATAAATATTTTCCCTAGACTGTCATTTATCTGTTAGCTTTTGCTTATGATTTTTTACCATGCATACTTTTCACGTTTCTAATCCATATTTAAATGCATCAGGCTTTTCTTTTAGGACTTCTGCGTTTTGTTTTCATACTCAGAAAAGTCCTCTTCATTCCAAACTATTTACTGCTGTGGTATTCTTGCCAAAGATGCATACCCTCAATCCAAATGGAGAGACATTCGGCAAAACCACTCACCAGGACTCTCCAAACGTGTCAAGATGGTGAAAGTCAGAAAAAAAGGAACCGAGGGATGGTCTCAGGTTGAAAAGCCTAAGAGTGACAAGTAAATGCCATGTGAAATCCAGATTTATTTATTATTACTTTTTTAAAGATTTTATTTATTTATTTGACACACAGAGAGATAGAGAATACTTGCAGGGGGAGCAGCAGGAGAGGGAGAAACAGGCTCCCTGCGGAGCAGGGAGCCCGATGCGGGACTCGATCCCAGGATTCTGGGATCATGACCTGAGCTGAAGGCAGATGCTTAACCAACTGAGCCACCCAGCCACCCAGCCAACTGAGCCATCCCGTGAAATCCTGATTTAGAGGCTGAGGCAGAAAAGGGGAATTAGTGGGAAAGTTGGCAAAATTCACATCAGAGTTGTCGATGAGGTCATAGTATGGCAACAACGCTAATTTCCTGGTTTCCATAATCATGACGCAGCCACGCAACATGTTAACATCTGGAGGAGCTGGATGAAGGCTATAGAGGAGATCTGTACCATTTTGCGACTTTTCTGTAGGTCTGAAATTAGTCAAGATAAAAGGTTAAAAATGTCAAGTTTTCTTTCGGTCCTTTTATGCTTGTATTTTTTTACAGTCACCTTTGATCTATTGGTAATAGTGGTGTAAGGTATTGAACCCTCAGTTTGTTTTTCAGAGTCCATTGTCTCTCATGGTTCGTCTCTCCCTCTGATTTCCCCCCCCTTCATTCTTCCCCTCCTGCTATCTTTTTTTTTTTTTCTTAACATATATTGCATTATTTGTTTCATAGGTACAGATCTGAGATTCAACAGTCTTGCACAACTCACAGCACTCACCAGAGCACATACCCTCCCCAGTGTCTATCACCCAGTCACCCCATCCCTCCCACCCCCCCACCACTCCAGCAACCCTCAGTTTGTTTCCTGAGATTAAGAATTCCTCATATCAGTGAGGTCATATGATACATGTCTTTCTCTTTTTGACTTATTTCGCTCAGCATAATACCCTCCAGTTCCATCCACATCGTTGCAAATGGCAAGATCTCATTCCTTTTGATGGCTGCATAATATTCCATTGTATATATATACCACATCTTCTTTATCCATTCATCTGTCGATGGACATCTCGGCTCTTTCCACAGTTTGGCTATTGTGGACATTGCTGCTATCAATATCGGGGTGCACGTACCCCTTCGGATCCCTACATTTGTATCTTTGGGGTAAATACCCAGTGCTACTCAATTTTCTAATAACCTTTATTGACTAATTTTTCTTTCCCCCACTGGCCTTTTATTTTTTAATTTTTTTTTCAAAGATTTTATTTATTTGTCAGAGAGAGAACAAGCACGGGGAGCAGACAGAGGAAGCAAACTCCCCGCTGAGCAAGGAGCCTGACGCAGGACTTGATCCCAGGACCCTGAGATCATGACCTGAGCCGACACTTAACCAAATGAGCCACCCAGACGCCCCAAATCATCTATTTAATTTTTAAACTGTCAGAAATACATAAAATTTACCATCTTAACCATTTTTAAGCGTACAATTCAGTACTGTTAAGTACATTCATGCTATTTTACAACCAATCCCCAGAATTCTTTTCACCTTGCAAAACTGAAACTCTCTACCCCATCAACAACTCCTCATCCCCATCCCCTCAGCCCCTGGCATCCACCATTCTACTTTCTGTCTCTGTGACTCTGACTACCCTTGGTACCTCATAGAAGTAGAATCAAGCAGTATTTGTCTTCTGTGACTGGCTTATCCTGGTTGATGAGCTAACTTCAAAATAAAATGAAAACCTATTTCTGATGCTAACTGGCAAAGCCCCTGGCATGGACTAAGAGACGGAAAGTTGAAATTCTTGTAGAACCTACTTCTGGAGTTTGGGTGAAGGAAGTTAGGCACAGAGAGGTTAAGTGACCTGTTGCCAATCACACAGCCAAGAAGGGGAGGGGCACTTTGAACCCTGGATGGGCTCCACAGCTTGCTCCCACGGTCTTTGCCCTGGACTAGGGCTCACATAAAAGAGCCTATACTTGGAAACCAGCAGCATCTAGATTTGTTTGAGGACAAGAGGTGGGTGAAGTTATGCAAGGAACTGCTGATGAATGTTTAACCAGCTATCCAGGAGCGCCTGGGTGGCTCAGTCGGTTAGGTGGTTAGACCTCCCTTTGGCTCAGGTCATGATCCTGGGGTGCTGGGATTGAGCTCTGAGCCCTCAGCAGGGAGCCTGCTTCTCCCTCTCCCTCTGCCCCTCCCCTGCTTGTGCTCTCGTGCACACACTTTCTCTAATAAATAAAATCTTAAAAACAAAAAACCCACCACCAGTTCTCCAAAAATAGTATGCATTTATGAATGTTTATTATAAATCTTACTGAGTCAAAGGATGTGTAACACAGGATTTACAAGTAATAATAAAACATACAATATTCTTTATTGTAAATTCCACCCTTGTACCCATGACTTCATAGATGGAGTTGTGTCCCAGCTCCAGGGGTATCTCCAGTATGAATGCTGGTTGATATTTTTATTTACACTTTTGAGTAAGACAAAAATGAAACACTGAGAATACGTTGAGACTTCACTCGTTCCTCAATGACTTGACAAACTTCTTTGCTGAATCTGACAATAGTTTTCAACATCTGGGGGGATATTTCCTCCATTTTGTGTGCTATTCACAATGTAACAGACGTGACATCTTTAAATTTAACCTGCGTTATTAACATTTTCTCCATCATCTTCTTAAATCTAGACAATCAACAAAGCCTGATATGCTGCGTTTGCCAATTTCTGTGGTATAAATACTCCTACCAAGGCCAAATTCAAAACACCAGCTTGATATCTATACGAGCTGGGAAGAGAAACACAAGTAGCAGCCAATCCTTCTACAGCACTTCCACCCTACAGGTACAATAAATGTAAAGAAGCTCGAGAGCACATAACCGTAAAACGTAGAGAATAGTCAGGAACCTGAAACTAATGGAACATGTGTGTCAACTGTACTCAATAAAAATAAAATTCCTACAAACTAAAAAAAGAAGCAGAAAAAAATAATCAGGAAGTAATGAGTTTTGAGTATTACCTGTTTTTTTTAAATTTAATTTTATTTAAATGCGTATTACCTCTGTTTCTAAATATAATTTATTTGTGAGTTTACATAATTTCTGATAATAGCTGTGGTGCAAGAGCTCACCATGTTTCCGAAAGACAAAGTCGGCTTTCCCAAATCATCGCAGCACACCAGTGGGTGCGGGCGACAGCCGGACTGCCGCGGGATGTGGCCTCCCTGAGCAGCCCGTAAGCGCGGCCGGCGGTGTCCACCGTCCTCGGCTTCGGCAATCTGCCCCCCACCTCTGCTGCAGCCACACTCGGGACCTCAGTCCCCCACTTGGGCAAAGTAGTCTCCACTCGCGAGCATCCGCAGTCCTCCCCTGGGGCACTTCCCACGACGTGCTATTCCGGTACCCGGGCGCAGGGGAAGTGCTTCTCGTCTTCCCGAGCCGCAGTGTCCGCCATGGCCGAGGCTGAGCGCGGAGCCCGGCCACCACGACTCCCTCAGGAGCCACCGCCGTGCTCCCTAAGCACCTACTGCACACACGCTCAGGACGAAGGGCTGAGGGACAGGCATGTAGGGAGGGGGTCTGGGTGTGCGAGACACCACCCTGGATGCCTTCTGCTTATTTAGGAAGGCCTGGGCTCCACTATTTAGGGCTGAAAAATACAGAGAACCTTCCCGCACATAGCTGAACCTTCGCGAGGAAATAGGGCCTTGAAAACACTCATCCTGGGACACGGCAGCCCCCCAGACGGCCGGCGCGTCTGCACCACGCCCGACAGCGCATTTCGGTAACTTCCCTCCGTGGGCGTGCAAGCAGAGCTGCGGGGTTCTCACCAGACCCTCAGACCCCCCCCCCGGGAGCTGTACCCCGGTTTCTGAGCAGGTGGCCCTTCCTGCCACGGACAAACAGGAAAAGTTCGTGACACCAAGCACGGGAAGACATGAACAGGAACTTGACACACACATCGGTTCTCTACAGTAACCGAAATGGGGGGGGGGGGGCGCGCTCACACACGGCACAGACCCGACACCCACCGCGCAAGAACGCTTCTGGACGTAGATCCCGGACAGGTGACATATAGTGGGCCTAAAAGCCGTGCTAAGGCACAGAAGTGGTCAGCAGCCACCCCCCAAAACACTAAAAGCCGTACTAAAGTACAGAAGTGATCAGCAGCCACCCCCCAAAACACACCATCAGCACAACACCTAAACCCGCCTACACCGCACTTAAACATCAGAATCTACCCGTTTCCACACACACAAAAAAGCAGATCGTCAGACAGAATCAGACAGGAGCGACCGGGGTGTTGCAAGTCCCAGCCACACAGAGACGCTAATCACGCATCATCCGAACTCCAATCATCATGTTCCGATCTGCCCTCCCGAAGGAGGAACAGGTAAGGATTATCCCACCTGACGATAAGTCGATAACTCTGAGTATTCCTTACTCAGGGCGAAGGATGCCGCTTCCGTCTAGGGTGAGTAAATAACGCGCTAGCCCCAGCAACCTGAAGTTATCGAGGGTCTTCCATTCTATTGCTACATGTATTTACAGATATTAAAAAACATTTCCCCCCCCATTTGGCTGCCAAAAAAAAGATAAACTAATCCCTCCCAGAATGCCCCACTCACGAGCTTGGCACCCTAACCGCAGACAGCACTTGTTATTTACATATCCCCGCCTACTTCCTTCCGCCAGACGCTACCGTAATGACCAAAATAAAAGCGAAACCTAGGATCTTACAGTCTGCAAGGCTGGAAAACAGCCTTCCGTTTCTTTAGTAGTTTGTCCACCCCAATTCTCCCCTAAACGTTTCGCAAGTCTTGATCTTACTCTAAAATATATTTTATCACAAACTAAATAAAACGCTGATCATCCCAGACTCGAGTGATAATTACCCTAACAGGAACACTGACATCCTCCACCAAATGCAGTGAGGGGGAGGACTGAAGACAGCCTTTCTTGTTCCGGGAATGGTGAGTGGTCCCTTGATCCTCCAACCTTCAATCCTATGCTCCCGTCATGAAGGTATCAGAAAGGTTTCTTTTTCAGCCCAAAGACGCTGACGAATAATGCCATTTCGGTGATAGCTGGGAGGGCACTGTGGACAGTAGATGGTGAGTTCAAGGATCCTTCCACAAAACAAAAACAAAAACAAAAACAAACCCAAATCCCCAAACCAGAGACTCCACCCCAAAAGTATAGGAGAGGGGGACTTCAAGAGATTAGGCCGAGAGGCATGTTGAGTGGTTCTGCTATATCCTACAGGGAGGATATCCTGGATATCCCCTGGGTGGGGGGAACCTTCAGATTGAATAAACCTTCCTCCCCCATCCCCGAACATTGGATGCTACCGTACCTGCAGAAGACAAAAATGTACCAGTACGTGGTGCACTCCCAACGCTCGAATATGAAAAAGGACAGGGTTACAGATGCAGTACAGTGAGCCCCAATGGCTTGGGAATGCACCAGAGTCAAGGAAAGCCTTTGGTTCAGTAGGTAGTGATAAGCCAGAAAAGGCCGTTGCTGGGACAGGCGTCTGCACTCAGGTTCACCCCTTGCTCCCTCACCGTGCTGCAAAGGACAGAGCCCGCAAGCCCTGACTTCTCTGAGTTTTAGGACAGCCATGTGAGTAGAGACCAGACAGAGCTGGGCCAGATAGCCAGATAGCCGGTATCTAGGGGCTAGCCTGGACCCTTCAGGTCCAGGACTAGGCTCCCCTTCTACCCCAGGAACACAAGAAGGCTCACAGTGACTTGATACACTGCTGGAATCACCATGCAGCGCCCCGGTCCTCCCAGTCTACAGTTCAAGCGTCAAGGGCCTTCCCTGATCCATCTTCCTCATTTCTGTCTTTCTCATTTATTTATTTATTTATTTGTTTTGCTGTCTCTTCTGAGTTTCCATAATACTTCTTCATATCTTTACATGCTCACACTGAGTTACAGATGTCTGTCTGAATATCTGCCTCTTCCTCAAGGTGGAAAACCGTGTTTTACTCCCATTAGGGATCTCCAGTGCCTGGTGCATGGCGGGAGCTTAACAAACGATTGAAGATCGTATTAAAACTTCCACATTGCCTAAGAAGATCTATCAACTGGAGAGGCTGTTTGCCCCCGCCAGAGCACACACCATCGTGCCAGAAAAGCCGAGTTAAGTGGCTGGAGGGAGTCGAAATGGAAACGGGCCGTGCGTAAAAGGATACAGATGAGGCTCTGGGTGCTGTTGAACATGGAAACTCCGGAGAAGAAACCCGCCAGCTCCACAGCAAAGAGGCCCAGGGTGACGGAGAGCGCTACCACCAGCCTGCAGAGAGGAAAGAGGCTGGCTCAGGCCTCCTGGACTTCTTCAAAGACCTCTGCACTCCCGCTACTGCTGAATTCTGCCCCCCCCTGCCCCCCAAGTGCTCACTGAATGTCCTGCTTCTCATACTCCTCCTGGGTGAACGTGAGAGGCAGGCAGGCCTGGATGTTGCTGTCCTGGGGAGCAGGGCAGAGAGGAAGAAAGTGAAAGAGGGGCGGGCTGCGGGGCAGCACTGGGGTCAGAGGGGGATGGGAGGACTCGCCCCCGTAAGGTCGTGGGGAAGGGGCGCGGAGGGGCTGGGAGCACCCCTAAGGTGGGATTGGGGTGGGCGGCGGGAGGCGGGTGGCCTTGGGTCTTACCCGGGACCAGAACAAGGTGATGACGACCACCAGATGCGCCAGGAGCGTCAGGAAGCGAGAGGGCACGAGCCCCGAGATCCGGCCCATGGTCCCCCGGGGGCAGGGGTGCCGACTGCAGCGGAGGCCGCGCTCTGTGGGGCTGCAAGCTCAGGAAGGGCCACTCTTTAAGTGTCGCCGGCTGGCAAGCAGAAATTCGACGGACGCCTCCTTCCCGCTCGTGCCGGCGCCGCCCAGTTGCCTTGGCAACCGCGTCAGCAGGCGCCGCGGCCGGATCTCGGAAAATCTCGCGAGGGCAGTCAATTCTCGGGCGGCGGCTGCCGCGGTCGGTGGCGCTAGTCGGGGGTCGGCCGCGAGGGGCGCCGTGCGGGCTTAAGGCAGGGACACTCTCTCCCTCCCTCCTCCGCCTCCTCGTGGCTCCCCACTGCCCTGGGCCCGAGCAGACGCGGATGCCCCTGCATTGTTCGGCTGTCACTTATTAGATGGTCACGGGGTCCCTGAGTATCCGAGGACCCCGGACCGGAACCTTCCTTGATTCTCTGACACCACCCCCGCCCCCCACCGAGTCCCCAGACGACTTTGCTCATACTGGCGAGGGATCGCAGAGGGCAGAAAATGGCCAGCTCTCCCCGTGGATGAGAGGCGCGTTTGGGGAAGGGAGTGGGTGACCGGGCGGAAGGGCAGGGAGCCCTGCGCCCCGGGAGGCAAGGAGCTGGCGGCGACGCAGACTCAGCTCGGATTTCCTTCTCTCTCCGAGTGTGGGCACCCGACTTGGCCCAGCTGCAGCCCAAGAACCTCTGTGAGCGTCCTCACTGACCTTGGGCCCTCAGCTGAGATCGTTGCAGAAGGGAAAGTTCTCGCCGAGCTCCCTGCCCCCGGGTCAGGTCACAGCGTCCCCGCCCCCCGGCCCCTTTACCACATCATCTCTCTTCCTCCTCTCCACCCCAGTGCTTTGAGGCCGGTCTAAGCTAAACACGCACGCCCAGGGGGCATTTCTGATTTCTAAATCCATTCGACAAATACCCATTGACCAGCCAGCAAGTGCTGAGCTCTTGTTCTTGACAAGACAGAAGGCTCTACCTTCCTGGAGTTTGTATTCTAGTCAGGGAGATTGACATGGACAGCAAACATGCGAACAAATAATAAATTCGCAGGGTAAGAGGTGCTATAAATATATATATATTTTTTTTTAACATGGCCTAGGTTTTTTTTTATTGGTATTCACTATAAATATATTTTTAAAAGGGAGACGCTAGAATAACAGATCGAGGAAAGGCCCTTCGAAAAATGAGTCATTTAGTCTTCAACTTTGTTGTAGGAAATGTCAAAATTGAGAGGAAACGCATTTCTCTGTTTGAGGACCCCGATATAATAAATAGATTTCCTTTTTCTAAACCAGTAAAAAAACCAGGTAAAAAAATTCAGAACTCAAAGAGATAGCAAGGAGGTGTTTGTTCAAGGTCATGAAAGACAAAGACTGAAAAACTCTTCCAGATTTAGGGAGATTAAAGAGATGTGACAAATTTGACTTGAGAAATATAATGGATCTTGGACCAGAAAAAAAAAACAAACAAAAAACCCCAAACACTTTCTTTTATTGCGAAGGACACCAGTGGAACAATTGGCAAATTGGAATAAGATCTCTAGTTTAGATATCAGTATTATCCATGTCAATTTCCTGATTTTTGATAATTCTACTGCCTTTATGGAAGAGAATGTCCTTGCTAGAAAATACACACTATTTTAGGGGTAAAAGAGTATTATGTCTGCAATTTGCTCTCAAATGGTTTAGAAAAATATGTGTCTATAGAGACAGAGAGGCAATGTTAGAGCGAACATGGTCTCAAAGGCACATGGGAATTATCTGTATTATATATATATGTATATTTTTAAAAGACTTATTTATCTGAGGGGCACTTGTGTAGCTCAGTCGTTAAGTTAAGCGTCTACCTTTGGCTCAGGTCATGATCCCAGAGTCCTGGGATTGAGCCCCACATCGGGCTCCCTGCTCAGCGGGAAGCCTGCTTCTCCCTCTCCCACTCCCCCTGCTTGTGTTCCCTCTCTTGCTGTCTCTCTCTCTGTCAAATAAATAAATAAGATCTTTATTAAAAAAAAAAAGATTTATTTATTTGAAGGGGGGAGGGCCAGACAGAGAGGGAGAGAGAGAATCTCAAGCCGACTCTCCGCTGAGCATGGAGCCCGACAGGGGCCGGATCTCACAACCCAGAGATCATGACCCATGAGATCATGACGGGAGCTGAAACCAAGAGTCAGACGCTTAACCAACTGAGCCACCCAGGCACCCCTTATATTTATTTTTTAAGTAAGCTCTACACCCAACCTGGGGCTTGAACTCCCGACCCCAGATCAACAGTCACATTTTCTATGGACTGAGCCAGCCAGGTGCCCCTCTCTGTATTATTTTTGCAACAACTTTTCGGTAAACCAGATTATTTAAAATAAAAAGTTTTAAATGATAACCCTTTCTAAGGTTTCCTTCTGGGTCTTCTATAATATCGAGACATTAAATTGCTTTATAAAAAGAAGGAATGATTTCTGGATTGGTGGTCCCTACATGTTAAACTCCTATATATTGAAACTATGCAGTGACATTTTCCTATAAAACCACCTCTTTAGAGGGCAGTACAGCCTTAATCTCATAATGGAGACAATGTGGTCCCCAAACCCATAAAATAAAAAACGCAATCATTTAGACTTTTCAGAGGAATTATTTGTATAAAGAGTGAGATTCAGCCAAGTATCTGTATTTTTTTACTCCAAAAATATTGGATGGTAATCAAATATTACCTGCACGGGTTTCTTTTTTTTTTTTTTTTACTGCAAAGAAAATTTATTGTACATATTGCTAGCCATGAATTTTTGTCGTTAGTTCACACACAAATCTGCCTAGTGCCATATCCAAATGGCAGGACCAGTTTATGTCCACACTTCACTCCGTATTTACAAAGAGAATTTGCACAAGTTACATAAATGTAAACTCTCAGTGAAGATTTAACAATGGAGATGCAATCTAACATCCATAATATCTGATGTTTTACAGACAGCAATGTAGGAGAGATGCATTTTTAATTACCTTTCATTTGAGTGACCTTACTTAAGATATAAATTGATAATTCAGAAGTTCTTAGTCTCCTAAAGAGATTTTCAAATATAGAAAGTTAGTGAGATTTTTAAGAAATATCTTCCATGTCCACATCCTGTTGTAATTTCTGCACCATTTTTTCTTCCAGCTGCTTTCCTTTGCCTGCAAGAGGGGCCCGGATAAGATGAATGTTTTGCTTGACTTCTTTGATGTCCTGAACTTTCTGTAATTCTTTATTTTTCTTTAATCTGTTCATTATAAATTTAGCTTGGCGCTTCTGTTTGATCTTTTCAACTCTCTTCATTGCATCAATAGTTTTATTCCATAACTCTCGCTGGTATTTGACAGGTTCATTTCTACGTTTTTCAAATTCAAATGAATTATCCACTGTAAGCTCTTTACCAGCTGCTTTACGGAATGCTTTAGTCCACCTGACCTTGCGAGGATTCCGCTTCTTTTTAAAGTTTTTATGACACTTGGATTTACAGAATCTGAATACCTTGCAATCGTTGTGGACAAACATCATGCCGTGGCCGGGGTAAATAGGGCCCGAACAGAAATAACACTTCTCAATACGCATGTTGAAACCGCGTGGGTTCCCACTGACCAGACGCCAATCTTAAGTGGAAGTGACCACCTGCACGGGTTTCTGAGCTCTCAGGTGTGTAGGGGAGGTTCTCTCTTTAACCGTTGAACCGTTTTAAAGTTCTGAAAATGTTTTCAAACCTCCCCCACCTCAGCAGGACAGGCAAAGTACAGTGGACCCCACTGCTTCTCTCCCTGGAGGTGACCCCCATCAGTATGAGACCCTCAAAACAAGTGACAGTGTTGACATCCTAAATACAATGAGAGGTGGGCTCCATGTGCTCACCATGGAAAGCACAGCATAGTAAGCGCGAAAACATTCTGCGCACACAGATAAGATGCAAGGACTGAAGGGCTCCTCCCTCTGCCTATAACTCATGAGACTTTGCTCCTGGGAATGGGAAGCCCAGGCCGTCAGAACCAACCTCCCCCAGTGACAGTTGATCAAGTGTGACTATTCACAGATGAAAGAAACACTGTCATCCGTTGGAAGTGAGCAAAACCCAGGACCTGTTTTTGCAAGATTTTCCAAGGTCCCGGAACAAACAGAATGAAGAGAAGGAGTCAGCCAGCCGTGTGAAGATGTGGGGAAAGAACTTTCCAGACAGAGGCACAGCAAGGGCAAAGGTCCTTAGGTGGGAACGAGGCCAGTATGTTCATTGAACAGAAGGGAAGCTAGTATGTCTGAAGGCTAGTAACAGAAGGGGTAGAAGAGAAGAGGGTGCGGTGGGGTGGGGTGGGCAGACGCGGTGCATGGCCTTGCAGCCAGGGGGAGGGACCTGGTCAGGTCTGTATTCTAGAAGATGACTTTGGATGCAATGTGGAGAATCGATTTTGAGATGTTAAGTAGCAGGCTTGCGAAGAAGCTGTATAGTGATCCCAGGACAGACAGAATGAGATTGGACCAGGGTGGAATAAAGAAAGTGGAGCAAAGTGTAAGGAATCAAGAGATCATTAAAAGATAAGAAGGTCTAAACATGGGGCTATGAGTGGGTGAGAAAAGGAAGGGGTCAAGGATGACAGATTGGGCTCCCACAGCTGGAAGTGTGGGGCATTCTGTTTATAATAGGCTTCCTGCCTAGGGAACCTACTAGATAGTAAGAACTGGGTAGTCACATTTCACATTATGAATTAATGAACAGTAAGCAGGCATTCAGGCCTGTCCTGTCACTCTCAATGATCTTGGTTCCCAGAAGCCTGCCCTACAGAGGTCACACAAAAGTGAGTGTTAGAGCCACCGTGTGGCCACAGAAGGTACTGCTGGTGACCTGGCACGTCCTTCCCTAAGTGGAGTCCACGGCTCCAGGGCTGGAACCCACCTGTCCTAACATTTGATCTGGTCAGAAAAGCTCAGGGAAATGTTTTTTATCATGGAAAAATTCAAACATATCTAAAAATAAAGAAAATAGAAGGATGAACCCCTTCGAAGCCTGCCATTCTGCTCCAAAAATTACCCACACATTGCCAACCTTGTTGCAGCTAGATTCCCAGCTCCCTCCCAGCCCCACTAGGTTATTGCCAAGCAAATCCCAGGCATCACCAAATAGCTCAGACTGCCCAATATCCATCATATAGACATATGACGAAGTCCACATATTACACTTGGTTGATGTGTCTCTTAAATCTTTTTTCTTTTTTTTGTGTGTGTAAATCTTAGGTTCTTCTGCCTTGTTCCCCTTCCTTGCAATTTCTCTGATGAAGACACTGGGCCGTTTGTGGGCAGTGCTCTGGTCCTGTCATTTCACATGTTCCTTTATGTCCTGTGTTTCCTGTAAACTGGTTGCTAGATCTAGTGGTTGATGAATCTCACATTCGATTTTCTGGTAAATAGACATCACGGGAGTTGGCCTGTATTTCTTATTCTATCACATCAGGAGGCACATCCTGACTGCTTGTCTCTCTTTTTTCCGGTGTTAGATCTGAGCAGTGGATTCAGGTGTAGTCAGACTGAGGCAAGCATTATAAAATTCCCGTCAGTTTTTCACCTACTGGTTTAATTGATCACAGCTGCCTAGCTTCATTATTTCAGGAGGAGTTGCAAAACAGGGATGTCTTAATTGCATCGTTCCTTTCTGCATTTGTCACCTGTTATTCTTCTATAAATAAGAATGTGCCTTCATCCACCCGTTTACCTTGAGATACAGGTCATATAGGAAAAGCTGGATACATGTGTGATTTCTTTTTCCCCATTTATTTACCAGTTTTCAGAATAATAAGTCGATTCCCTACCATCCTCCAAAAGGGACCAATTAGTTGTTTTTAGGATCATTGTGAACTGGTAGATTTAACATCTTTTGTGGGTTTTGTGGGGCAGCAGCTACTCGGCTTCAGGCAATGGTTTTGAGGAAGGAGATAGAAATCCAGTGTTGCCAGGTTTCTGGGAGTTTTGTTGTGGTTGTTGTTTTTTGGGGTTTTTTGTTTTGTTTTGTTTTGTTTTGTTTTTGTTTTTTTAAGAGAGGCCAGAAATCCAGATTCTTACTCCAGTTATAAATGTTAGTATCCAACTTAACGGTGAAAAAAATGAAGAGGGAGAAAAATACCCCTGATGACAACAGCATGCAACAGCCTCAAGTCACCAGCTTTCAGCCTCTGGATCAGCACTGTCCGAGAGAACTTTCTATGACGGAAATACTTCATATTGTCTCTGTCCAATGTGGTAGCCAGCTAGCTCCATGGGGCTAATGAACACTTGGAATGTGGCTAGTGGGACTAAGGAACTGAATTCAGTTCACTAGTGGCTACCATATTGAGCAATGCAGCTCTGGACAGAATAATCTATTGGTTTCTAAAACTTGGAAACTAGTGGGATAAATGGAGATTTAAACATCCGAGAATACTCTGGATGGTGACCCTGGACTGATAATTCCTCACACTTGCTACGGAACATTTCTGAGCCTAGAACTCAAGTCCACATTCCCTGGTACCATATTCACTGGCCCAACTTCCCCTTCGAGCAAAAATTTCCACCTCACCCCATGCTCTTCAGCTGCCCAGACATGTCTCCTTCTTCTATAAAGCAGGCTCTTGCCCACATAGTGCTTTTGCCAAATCCATCCGTCCTTAATTTCACAAATGTTTATTGAATACACACTATACTCCAGGTATTGTATGGGGTGCTAGGAATACATATTTCCTTCTCCTGAGTAACTTAGAGTGTGGTGAGGGAAACAGTTTAAAATAGTGCTTTAAGTGTTATCCTGGAGGAGACACATCACAGGTCTCCTCCCCCAGATGGGGCGAGAAGTAGGGAGGAGGGAGCTTTTGAATTGAGTCTTGAAGGGTATGTTAAGGGTCATCCAGATAAAGAAGGACAGTGGCACAGAGACACTGGGGACTAAAATGTGTTTAAGGAACTATAAACGAGTCACCGTAGCTGTCACCTGGGAGGTGAGGTGGCGGTGGCTGAAGAGTCAGGCAAGGACCACATATTAATAACAACCATAATAACTGGTTTATGACCAGTGAGGTTCTGAGCACTTTGTCTTGGCAAATAAACTACTCACAGTGATCCATCACAGTCTTTACCATTTTCCGGATGGGGACATGGACACGCAAGGAGGTTCAACAACGAGCTCAAATCACACGACCAGTAAGTAGCAAAGCCTATATGTGGGCCCACTTAATAAGTGCGTGGCCTTGGGGACCAGGCCAGTAAGTTAGGACCTAATCTCGAAGGGGATGGGGCACTGGTTTTATGTTCGCATTTTAAAAAGATGATCCTCCTTGGCTATTCCGGAGGTAGAGACATCAGAGAGGAGTCTATTACAATAATCCAGCAAGAGAGGGTGGGGAATGAGAGCTAGCAGGAGAATTATGAAGGAAAATGGAATTGACAGGACTTGAGGACTGGGAATGGGGAGGGAGGGAGAGGGAGGAGTCAAGAGGAGACTGGCTGGGAGTGCAGAGGGAGTGGGAAGGAAGGATGACAGGGTCAAGTGAAGGTGTCCAGCAGGTGCTGGGCGGCTGAATCCAGAGGTGGGAGCAGGCTTCAGGAGCCCTGGGCACACGGGTGGCTGACTCCAGGGAAAGTGGTGACAGAGCTCTGCGGTTAAAGGACAGAAAAAGAGAGTGGGGAGCACGGATTGGGGGGAATAGGGGAAAGTCAGCAGACCAATGTCCTGACAACCAAGGGAGAAGGCTCTTAAAGATGTTGCCCTGAGTCAGTGAAAGTCACGTCGGAGAGACGTGGGGCGGGGGGGGGGGGGGGCATCTCTGTGGTCCCTGAGGACTTTGGGAGGCACTGTACGGAATGCACAGACATTTGACTTGGGGGAAGGAGGGAGACACAGCATGACCTCTTTCCTCGTGTTGGCCTGTTGAACGGCTCGAGAGGCAAATGGGGGTCTCTGCTAGCTTCCGGTACCCCTCTCTGGAAGTTGCCAACTCCATCTCACCTGGGGAGCTCTAAAACATGCTGACGTCTGTCGTGATCGAAATCAGAACAGTGGTTGCCTCTGGGAGGGGGCAGGGAAGAACTTTCTGGGGGGTGGAGGAAATGTCCTATACCTTGAATGCGCTGTGGGTTGCATTTGTAAAAATTTACCAAAACACACACTTCAGGTCTGTGTATGTCACTGCATGTAAATTACTCCCCAGAACCGTAACGAGCGACGAAATCACCCGCTGGGCTTTGAAATCAGAGTCTCCGAGCCGGGGGCGGGTGCCGGGGCTGGGTGCCTGGGCAGGCAGGACCCGCGGACGCCGGGAACGCGCAGCCGGGAGGAGACGCGTGGCTGCAGGAGCTGGGCTCGCGCCCCGCAGGTGCGGGGGGCTCCGGCAGCGCTCCCGCACGCTCCCTCCGCCCGTCCCCGCCTGGCTGTGCGCTCCGGGGACCCCGGGGGACAGCCCGGGGCCAGGTGCTCGCGGGCAGGACTCCGGGGGCGGGGGCCCCGCGGGACGCACGAGGCGGGAGGGACCGCGCACCCCTCACGCCGCGGGAGCTTAGGAGCTCGGGAAGGCCCTCGGCTCTCAGCCTCGATCGCCGGGACCCCGGCCGGCCGCCAAGTGGCCATGGGGAGACCTGTCCACACCTCCGGCCGGCCGACCTCGTGGCGCAACGGTAGCGCGTCTGACTCCAGATCAGAAGGTTGCGTGTTCAAATCACGTCGGGGTCAGCTCTTTTTTTTTTTTTTTTTTTTCTCCGCTAGGGCTTCCGTCACTTTTATTTATTCCCCTCCCCGGCGTGTCCACCTACCCTCGAGCGCCGGCGCCCAAGTCGGAGCAGCGCCTCGCAGGGGCCGGACGGGGAGCGCGCCTGACGCCACGTCCCGAGCCGCCCCGTCGGGGGAGCCCAGATCTCGCGGGCTGGTGGGCGCGGATCCGGGCCCCGCAAGCGCGGGCGAGGGGCAGGGCTCCGGAGGACTGGCGCGCAGGGCGGGTCGCTGGGCCCGGAGGGGAGAGGGTGGAGCGCGCGCGGGCGGGAAGGTCGCTCGGCGACCGAGAGGAGCGCGCCGTCCGCCACGTGGGCAGGTCCGGCGGGCGGGAGGACGAGTTCAGGCCCCAGAGAGAAGAGTGGAAGCCGCTTTTCGGCGGACGAGGTGGCCGAGTGGTTAAGGCGATGGACTGCTAATCCATTGTGCTCTGCACGCGTGGGTTCGAATCCCATCCTCGTCGGCGTGCGGTTGTCGCAGCCGGGGTTCAGTTTTGTCATCTCAAAGCAAGAATTTCTCTTGTTATCTCTCACCTGCCCCGATTCCGTTTCCGCGTCACCCCGGTAGTCCGCGGTACCCCCCAACCGTGGTTTTCGTCCCTTCTACTCTGTTTTCCAGGACGGCCAAAGCTTGGTTACCAGGGGGCACCTAGGCATCCACGCACCTGCAGGAGAGCTGACCTGGCCAAGGAAGGAAGGCGCCAAGTACCTGACGGTGGGCGCCGTGGCTTAGTTGGTTAAAGCGCCTGTCTAGTAAACAGGAGATCCTGGGTTCGAATCCCAGCGGTGCCTCCGCGCTCTACTGCTTTTGCGAAGAGCCTCTGGGCATCCACAGATCCCTCACCGTCCCTCCCGGAATCTACCGGGAGCCTTTGGGCGGTGCTTTCCATTCCTGGCGTTTTGTGGTTGCGTGAGCGGAAGCCGCGTGCGTGTTTCCAGGCTGGGGCTCCGTATTTGCGCCCTGCTGACCCTTGCCGCCGAGCACCAGAGTAGCATCTGTACTTGCCCGGATGTTGCCTTGCTGTTACTTTCCGAGACACTCCGTGATTCCGCCTGCATGTCGTTTTCGCGTCTCTCAGAATGGTCCTGTCCATTTCCAATTTTTCCTGAAGACAGGACCGATCAGTAATATAAATTCTATATAGTTCCAGACTGAGACGCTAGCAGGAGCTGGCCGGTTAGCTCAGTTGGTTAGAGCGTGGTGCTAATAACGCCAAGGTCGCGGGTTCGATCCCCGTACGGGCCAGAAGTGATCTATCTTTTCCTTAAACTTTGCACCGCTATAGTTTGTTACTGGGGAAGGTTTGTGGAGCAACATTTCCAATTCCAGAACTTTTCACACCCAAAATAGAAACATGTTGAAATTCAGTCCAAGATACTGTCTTGGGGGAGGAGGAGGAAGGTTTAATAAAACTGGAGTTCCTTCTGTGATCTCTATTTATAACGCTCCCGTCCATAACGTGGGGCTCCTGGAACTCACTATGTGGACGGAAAGCTTGGAGACGATGCAACGAATATGACACTGATCGGCGGAGGGTGGGAAATGGGGTCAGGAATGGAGGTAACAAGCGTTTCCAGTCTTCCTCCTGAGTCAAGATGTCCAGTTCACCCAGCCCCTGCCTGTCCCCTTCCAGATCTGAGAACACAGTCCTTTCCTTTCGGTACCGGAACACCCTGCTTGTGTTTCTGCTTTTACTGGATCCCGGAGCCCAGATCTGTGCCTCTCACGTGCCCCACCTCCCGCGTCCCCCCCCCCCCCATCGCAGTGCCGCCTGAGAGCAGGAACCATATACCCTTGCCCACGTCACCTGGGACTCCCGCCCGGCACCCAGCATCGGCCAAGAGAGCTCCACGAAAGAGACCGACCCTCATCCCCGCTCCTTCAGCTCACCAATCCCTGGAACCCCACACAGACACACCTCAGCCTTAGCAGCAGCACTTTAATTCCACAAAAACTCAGAAAGCCAAAACTGATTAGAACACGCCACAACAGGTGGGCTTCAAAACCAGCAACAATTCTGCCTGAACCCTGAGAGCAGTGAGACCCCTCCCACCTCACCCCCTCTACCATGCAATGCATTCCTTCTAGTTCCACCCCAGTTCTGGCTGGGGAAGGGGGGATGGTAGGGGGCCAGAGGGCAGAAGCAGGGGGTTATCCATCTGCAGGTGTGCATCCTTGTCTGCATGGCCTGTGGCCAAGGACCACTCAAGCTACCACAGCCCCTGGCACCTGAGATGTGGCCAATGGAGTCAGGGTGGCCACAGTGGGGGCTGGAGCCTCTTCTGTTCTCCTTTCTTGACCGCATATGGCAGTCGCGTCTCCCGAGCCGAGCCCTAAAGCCCTGGGTTCCCAGAGATGGTGTTCCCGCTGGAGAAGAGGGTTGAGAACAAGGTCGCTACAATGGCCAACTTAACAGAAGCAGAGCATCGTCCCCTCCCACCAGGAGAGGCTTCAGAACTTCCCCGTATACACCTGAATAAGGCCGAGCGAGTGGTCGCAGGCCTGCGAAATGCGTCTGGAAGAGCCTCCAATACATAGGCCTCCCCTCAGCGGGCAGTTCCCACCAGGGCTCCTTGAAGAGTCCTTAGGATCCTGCTGGGCCCTGGCTTGGCCACTCCTGCCCTCCCGGTCACTTGCACAAGGCCTCCAACACCTCCAGGGTGCGTCGGATATCCCGGACTTGGCGCGCCAGCCCCTGGACTGGCTGCAGAGCCCGCTCCAGCTCTTCACAGCGCGCCAGCAGGGTGTACATGCCCTTGATGCTCATGTCCACCGCTTCGCCTAGGGAGTCCACGGCGTCGCGGTAGGTCTGGATGCAGCCCACGCTCAGCGCGGTCAGCTCCTGCACCGCGCCACCCAGCCCGCGCAGCAGACGGTCCACCCTGCCGCCCAGCTCCCGACTCAGCCGCTCCAGGTCCCGCAGCACGTCGGGGTCGATGGGGGGGATGGCCGGAGTGGGCGCGGGCGCTGCACAGGGCCGCGCCGGGGCAGGGGGCGGGGGTTGAGGGGCGCCGCTCAGACGAATCTTGAGTTGCAGGTTGTTGGCCACGAAGTGGGTGAGGTCGCCATGGCGGCTCACCGTGCCCTCGAGCTCTAGGGGGCTGGAGATGGTGGCGCGGCGCCCGCCACCCGCGCCAGGCTCGGCACCCCCTGCCGACCCGGTGCCGCCGCACGCCCCGCTCAGCCCGTCCAGGCTGCGGCTGTCCTGAAGGCGGCTGGAGAACGAGCGGCCAGCCCTGCCGGCCGCCGCCGCCTCCTCCTCGTCGTCTTCCTCCCGCGGCTCAGCCTCCATCCCGCTGCCTCCCGGACTCCCTCGACGGCAGCCCCTCTCGGATGCAGGCTCGTCCTCCGGCGGCTCAGGGTCCCGGCGCCCAGAGGACCCGTGCGGGTCGGGCTCGGGACCCGGCGCCCCCCGGAGGCTCCCCGGCGCGGACGGCGTCCCTCCGCGGCCCGGCTCGTAGTCCCGAGCCTCCCGCTCGGCCCGGTGGACGGCGCCGCGGCTCGAAGTCTTCGGGGACGCCGCGGGGTGGCGGCTCGCGCCCCCAACGTTCTCGGCCTCTTCCTGCCCGGACACCGGGAGGCCTGAGGGCGGCGCAGAGGGCGCTCGGCCCAGCCCGCCGCCGAAGATCGCGGCTTGCTGTTCCCCCAGAGCCAGAAGGTCCGCCTCGGGCCCAGGCCGCCCCCGGGACGACTCCATGCCGCAGTTTGGGGCAGGAACCGAGAAACTGATTCGCCCCGACTCGGGCGGCGTCGGCGGCGCCTTTAAGGGGCGTTGGTAGAGGCGCGCGATTGGCAGCCGGCTGACAATGGTCAGGACAGGAAGAACACTCTGATTGGTCGCGGTGACCAGGAAGTCCCGGAAGAAGAGCTGTTATTGAGCCGCCGAACCCACGTGAGAGCCGGCGGGGCGGTGCGAAGGAGGTGACAGCTGCCCTCGTCGCTCCGCCCCCTCAGGATGAGGCCGGGCAAGTCTTAAAGATCAAGGTCCTGAAATACCCGAGCCCTCCCGGGCGGGGCTCAGACTCCTTCCACCCACAATTGTCACACCCACAGTTGTTGCTTAGCAAACACACCCAGTGGGCACCAGAGATGCGGCTCCTAGAGAGTTTGTGGGAATGAAAAGAGTCTCTCCTGCTTGGACCATCGGGATTGAACCACACTTAGTCCATCGGGAGGGATGCGACCGGAATCCCCAGCAGAGCACGAATGGTTAGGTCCACCATCCTCGGCTCACCGACCTGCAGAACTGTCCTGAGCGACTCACGATGGACAACCAAGCAGGCTTAAGGGCTTTCCTGTGCTTTTGCCACTCTGTCCTCTGTCTCCGGCCCCCTCCACGTTGGAGAATCTCTCCGCTTGGAGGATGGTGTGTGATTTTGCCACGAGGTAAAATATTCAATAAACAAATGGCTCTGCACGGAGATCGGAGCCCTGGTACCATTCTTCTGATCCCAACTCTTCCTTGTCTTCCCTTCGTTGGTCTCGCTGAAGCCACACTGCTGGCCCCCTCGCTGTTCTTCTGCCTCAGGGATTTACACTTGCTCTTCCTTTTTTTTTTTTTTTTTTTAAGACTGAGTCTACCAAGGAAAATTTCAACTTCAGTTCCTTACTTAGTCAAATACCACCTTTTCAGTGCAGCCTCCCCTGATAACCTGTTTAAAATTGGAGCCGCTTTCCCCAGCAATCCCCGATTTCCCTTCCCTTCCTTTTGTGCATGGCATATACTATATACTTGCTTACTTGCTCATGTAAGCTCCTTGAGGGTAAGGGTTTTTTGTAGGGCTTTTTTTTGGTCTGTTTTGATCCGTATCCACAGTGTTTAGGGTGCCTAGCACATAATAGGCGCTGTGTAAATATGTATTAAATGACCACAAACCATTGATTTCCTCTTTGTGACTTGAACACATTCAAGATGTGTTTCTGTCACTTGTACCCAGAGTCCTGACTAATAAACCATGAGGTCCCCCCTCTCTGGGGCTGACCCCCCCCAACCCCATCTTCCCTTTACCCCTCAGCAGGCAGACACTCTTTATTCAGCAAGTGATAGAAAACACAAGTTGGACCAACACTAACGTTAAAACAAGGACACTGCATTGTGTCATGCGATAATGGTCTCAAGACAAGAGACAGTGTGCTCAGAGAAGCTTGGTTCCAGTGCCCTAGGACTGTCACAAAGGACCTGGTTTCTGTCTGCGGGGGCAGCGTTATCCCAAGTGCGCTTCCTCATGGTGGCGAAATGGCCACTCTTTGTCATTCTTCCGGGGGTTGTATTCGTCTCCTTGGGCTGCTATGACAAAACACCATAAACTGGGTGTCTTAAACAACAGACATTTATGTCTCACACTTCTAGAGTCTGGGAAGCCCAAGATGCCAGCTGATGTGGTCCCTGGTGAGACCCCTCTTCCTGTCTTCTCCATGTGCCCTCACATGGTGAAGAGAGAAAGCTAGCTCTCAGCCTCTTCTTAGAAGGGACTAAATCCTATCATAAGGACCCCACCCTCATGACCTTCTCTAAACCTAATTACCTCCAAAGGCCTCACCTCCAAATACCATCACACTGGGGACTAACGTGTCAATAGACAACTTTCGGAAGGACAAGCACCCTCAGTCCATAACGGGGGTCACTCGTCATCCTTTTTGGTCTCCTGAGATCTGACTCAATATCTAAGGACACTCCCACGTCATCAGGAAGCTGAAATATCAAGCAGCCCCTCTCCCAGCTTCCCAGGCACACAGCTCCGGCTCTACCATGGAGCCCTTCTGCAGTGGAATTTTCCCTGGCTGGGCGGACTCCACGCCTGGTCCTTCTAGAGATTCCTGGTGCTCCTGCAGAGGCTGTGAATCACCCAGGATGCTCATAATAAAGTCCACTTATGCTTAAATGAGCCCAAATTATTCTGTTTCATGCAACCAGAACCCCTGAATGATATGCTCCCACACCTTCCAGAAGGGGAGAAAGGAATCGCTTCCACCAAAGCCCCAGTTAATTTCCCTTTACATCTTATTGGCCTAAACTGGTTCAATGTACAATTTAGTCACATTGGCCAGGGTAATACCATGTCTGACTGACTTAGGACTGAGTATCCCGGGACAACTGGGTGGCTCAGGCAAGCGGCTGCCTTTGGCTCAGGTCATGATCCCAGGGTCCTGGGTCATGATCTCAGGGTCCTGGGATCTCCGGCGTGGGCGGGGCTCCCTGCTTGGTGGGGAGTCTGCTTCTCACTCTGCCTCTGCCCCTCCGCCCACTTGTGCCCACTCACTCACTCTCTCTCTCAAATAAATAAATAAAATCATAAAAGAAAAAAAAAAAAAGGACTGAGTATCCAGAAGCAATCACTCTGGCAAGGTGATGAGAATCAACTTATTAGGTTAAAACAATTATGCTCCTCCTGGAGCTAGGGGTGGGTCAGTCCCCTCCAAACCCCAGTAGCTGCAACTCAGTGGGGGAGGGGGCAGGGGCTGTGGGGGAGCAACCACAGTGTGTCCTATGTTAGGGGTCAGCCAAGTATGGCCCATGGGCCAGATCCAGCTCACTACCGCTTTTATACGGCTTGTGAGCTGAGAATGGTTTTTACAGGTTTAAATGGTTGAAAAAGAAAGGATATGAAAATTCATATAATTATGTGAAATTTAAATTTCAGTGTCCATAAGTTTTTTTGGAATACGGCCATGTCCATGCATCGATGAACTGTCTCTGGTCACTTTCGTGCTGCAATGACAAAGCTGAGTAGTTTCAATAGAAGCCAGATGGCTTGTAGAGACTTCAGGATTTACCTCCCAGATTTTCCCGGATAGTTTGCTATGTCGTTCACTCCAGGCTGCTGGAAGTGGGAGCCCACCCCAGGATGGGCTCATTACTCCTGTTTGCCTATCGCTGTCAGCGGCCGTGGGTCACTGCTGGTGGTCTGACGCGACTCATATTTTCATGCATATGCACACTCTGTTCATGAGACTTTGGAATACTCTTTTTAGAACTTTGTAAGAGCAGATTTGGGTCAAAGAGGCTTGTACTACCCAGTAGTAGGGAGATAGAGAAGGATGAGTTTTGCCGCAATCGGACAAATATCTTTCTATATTTATTTATTTAAACACATGTGTTTATATTTTATTTTATTTTTTGAGAGAGAGAGAGTGCAAGCAGGGGTTTGGGGAGGAGGGGCAGAGGGAGAGAGAGAGAACCCCAAGCAGTCTCCATGCCCAGCAAGGAGCCTGACGTGGGGCTCGATCTCCCAACCCTGAGATCATGACCTGAGCCAAAATCAAGAGTCAGTCACCTGTCCAGCTGAGTCAGCCAGGTGCCCATAGGCAAATTTGTTTTTAAAGGCCCATGTTTTCCCCGCTACTCCATGAATACACATATTTTTTTTGTTGCAAATTATGCAATGCCTGTATATGGAAATTTGGTATATGAAGAAGATGGTGGTATTTGGGATCAATTTATATAAATGGTGCAAGTATAAGAGACCAGCGAGTTGGACCAAAACAAAAATGAAAAAAAAAAAGATTTCATCCTTTACGTTAAAAAAATAATTTTGATCACATTTTAATTTTTTAATTTTTTTAAAGATTTTATTTATTTATTTGACAGAGAGAGAGACAGCAAGAGAGGGAACACAAGCAGGGGGAGTGGGAGAGGGAGAAACAGGCTTCCTGCAGAGCAGGGAGCCCGATGCGGGGCTCGATCCCAGGACCCTGGGATCAGGACCTGAGCAGAAGGCAGACACTTAGCCGAGTGAACCACCCAGGCGCCCCTTGATCACATTTTTAAATGAAAAACAGACAATTATGAAAGAAAACAGAAGTGCATGTTTTGTTGGTTTGTTTGTTTTATAAGCTTGGGGTAATGAAGGCTTCTTAAAGTAAGACCAAAGATCAGATAAAACTATGTTAAATGACAAATTGCAGAGACGGAAAGAAAATATTGGCCCAGTATATGACAAACCATTAATATCCCTTGATCTTACTCGTAAATCTGCCGAAGATGGCCAAGGACTCCAGGGTCGGTAAATTCAGTAGTTCAACAAAATCACCAAAGACCCTGGTTCTTTCCATCTTTACGCTCTACCAATCACCCTCAGTCTGCCAATCTGTCTTTAAAAAAAAAAAAAAAGAAATCATGTAAAAAAAATATAATGAAATCATGTGTATGTAGTTCTATTCATTAAGATAAGCACACTAATCAAAAGCTATACCACATTTACAGCAACTGCAAATACAAAGATAGTGCTCCGAATTCTGTTTCTTTTTTTTTAATTTTTTAAATAGATTTTTATTTATTTATTTGACAGAGAGAGATACAGCGAGAGAGAGAACACAAGCAGGGGGAGTGGGAGAGGGAGAAGCAGGCTCTGCGCTGAGTAGGGCTCAATCCCAGGACTCTGGGATCATGACCTGAGCCAAAGGCAGACACTTAATGACTGAACCACCCAGCACCCTGAATTCTGTGTTTCATCGAGCATCAAAAACCACCCATCTTTTTTAAAAAAAGATTTATTTATTTGTTATTTTACAGAGCGAGAGAGCATGAGCACACGAGCAGGGCAAGGGGCAGAGGGAGAAGGAGAGAGAATCTCCAGCTGACTCCCCTTGGAGCACAGAGCCCCACAGGGGGCTCCATCCCAGGACCCTGAGATCATGACTCAAGCCGAAATCAAAAGTCTGATGCTGAACCAACTGAGCCACCCAGGCGACCTGAACCACCAATCTTTTTGTCCTTCTCTTGTACTTTATTCTGTATCCACATTCTCTGCCTCTGATTGGATCCCTGGATTTTATTCCATTTTTCTTTGTGACGTTCTCCGCAGATATATATCATTGGCGGCTGCTTTGGGGGCTGAACTTCCTTTTGGGCGTCCACTGAAAATCCCTCCAAATCCCAACCAGCCAATTCCTTACCCAGGTAGCCCAGAGAAAACTTCTCGCTCTGCGCTTTGAAATAGATTACTGACAATCTGTCTTGACCTCCACCGTCCCCGTGGGCACAGAATGTCTGCGACACATCCAGCCATCTCAGGAACCAGCTTCATGTGGCATTAGCGGTCAGTAGGTCGGTCAGTGAGATCAATACCACCCCGTTGTGTTTCAAGTCATGAGGAGACAGTGTGTGAAACTAGCAGGGCTCTTCTGACTATTAGACTCGTTCATTCCCATGATCAGCTGGGCGCACAAAATATAAATCTAGTAAGAAAGAATCCTGCCACAGACCAGACCAGAGAGGGTTTGTAAGGCTGCAAAGCTCGGTAGGTATAGAGACCGTGGGGGGAACGTAGCTTCCTTCAGGGGGCTACTCCACCCTCTCTCCTTTCAACCTATTTCATGTTTAGAAAGCGATTTCCTCGAGATTACAGCCCATGTGTGGGAATTTGTCTCCTGGTTGGGAATTCCATTTTCTATTCCTTTGCAAACCCACAGTCAAGCTCCTAGGTCCTGTCTGTCTTCCTTCTTTTAGCCATTCTAGTAAGCGTGTGCTAATGTCTCAGCATGGTTTTAATTTGCGTTCCCTAATAACTAACAATGTTGCGTATCTTTTCACGTGCTTATTTGCCATCTATATATGTTCTTTGAGGAATGCATCCCCACTTTTCTATTATTTTCTGTTTTACATATCTTGTAAACTACTTTAAATCCTTTCTAGAATAAGACTATTTATAGTTATTTATAAATATTCATTTATAATATATATATTATATGAAGATGTGATATATATATATACATATATATATATATATATATATATATATATCAATCACATCTTCTTTATCCGTTCATCCATCGATGGACACTTGGTTGCTTCCTCATCTTGGCTATTGTAAATAATGCTGCAACAAATATAGGGGTGCATATATATTTTCAAGTTACTGTTTTTGTTTTCTTTGGATAAATACCCAGAAATGGGATCACTGGATCCTATGGTCGTTCTATCTTTCTGTTTTTGGGGTACTCTCCATGCTGCTTTCCATAGTGGCTGCACCAATGTACATTCCCACCAACAGTGCACCAGAGTTCCTTCCTCTTACTCCACATCCTCACCAATGCCTTTTTTTTTTTTTTAAGATTTTATTTATTTATTTGACAGAGAGAGAGAACACAAGTAGGCAGAGTGGCAGGCAGAGAGAGACGGAGAGGCAGGCTCCCCGCCGAGCAGGGAGCCGGTGTGGGGCTCGATTCCAGGACCCTGGGATCATGACCTGAGCCGAAGGCAGACGCTTAACGGACTGAGCCACCCAGGTGCCCCATCACCAACGCTTTTTATTTTTTGTCTTTTTTTTTTTTAAGATTTTATTTTTAAGTAAACTCTACACCCAACCTGGGGCTTGAACATACAACCCCGAGATCAAGAGTTGCACGCTCCACCCACTGAGCCAGCCATGCGCCCCTCCTTCTTGCGTTTTTGATAACAGCCATTCTAACAGGTGTGAGGTGATCTCATTGTGGTTTTGGTTTGCATTTCCCTGATGATTAGTGCAGCTGAGCATCTTTTCATGTGCTTGTTGGCCATTTGTATGTCTTATTTGGAAAAATATCTGTTCAGATTTTCTGCCCATTTTAAATCATATATATATTTTTTTGCTCTTGAGTTAAATAGTTTGGATATCCATATCAGATATATGACTTGCAAATATTTTCTCCCATTCAGTAAGTTGCCTTTTCATTTTGTGGATGTTTTCCTGTGCTTTCCTTCTAATGGAGACTAGCTTTTTTTTTTTTTTTTTTTTAGATTTTATTTATTTATTTGAGAGAGAGAGCGAGCCTGAGTGGGGGGGGCGGGAAGCAAAGAGAAAGGGAGAAGGAGAAGTAGGCTCCCCGCCGAGCATGGAGCCCGATGTGGGACTCAATCCCAGTACCCCAGGATCATAACCTGAGCCAAAGGCAGACACTTAACCAACTGAGCCACCCAGGTGCCTGAGACTAGATTTTTTAATGCTATTTATACCATGCACATTACTGCACTTGAGAACAGACTGTTATAGGCAAGATAGGATTGTTATTTCCATCTTAAAGGGCTCATAAAGGTTAAACCACTTGGCCAAGGTCACATGGCTAATGAACAGTGGAGAAAGGACTAGAACTCAGGGGTGCCAGCCAGAAGCTAAAGCTCGTTCCTCCGCAGAGCCCCGCCACCAATCAGGCCACAATGAGGGGAGCAGACCACCTCTCGCGTCTTACCAGTGCCCACACCACCCACAGACATGCAGACAGGATTTCGAGAGCAAATATCGGCCAGCCTATCAGGAGGACACAACCAGACCCCCGAGGAAGAAGAGAAGTGGCTTTTCGTTTCTTTTTCCTATCATCGTCTGTTCAGTGGGAAGGTAAGGTGATCATCAAGCTCCCAAAGTGAACAAACATTCCAGGTCAGCTGGACTCAGTGTAATGATATCTTTACTTAAAAAAAAATGTCACCAAGGGGCGCCTGGGTGGCTCAGTCGTTAAGGGTCTGCCTTCGGCTCAGGTCATGATCCCAGGGTCCTGGAATCGAGCCCCGCATTGGGCTCCCCGCTCAGCGGGAAGCCTGCTTCTCACTCTCCCACTCCCCCTGCTTGTGTTCCCTCTCCTGCTGTCAAATAAATAAATAAAATCTTAAAAAAAAAAAAAGTCAACCAGGCCAGCCTTCCCCCTACTCCCCAGGACACAAGCCCTTATGTTCTCTGTAGGATTTGTCAAGTAAGATGTTTGTTGTCGGTTGTGGGGTGGAATGTAGGATTTATGTGGGATACGGAATTATGTCATATCGTCACATTATCTAGCGGCTCTTGCTAGAATATGTGGAATTTTCATGAGCAAGGAGATGATGCCTCTTAGAAAAGTCTCTGAGGGGTCAAGCACAGGTCACTGACCAAAGATCATGATACAGATGGCTGATTCTTCCCATGACTCAAAGGAGGCTGCAGGTGCCATTCTAGACAGAGGGAAGAGCAAGTGCAAAGGGCCGGAGGTAGAAACAAATTTGGCAATGTTCAAGGAACAGCAAGGAGGCCAGTGCTTTAGTGATGGAAGGGGTTAGAGCAGTTGGGAGCTGAGCTCCAAGTAGGGAGGAACAGAATCTCTTCAGGCAGGGATTTTTAACTCAGATGGATGCCTGGGTCTCAGCCTAGGCGGATTAAATCTGAATTTCTCAGGCTGATAGTCCAAGAGTTCTATTTTCTCCGTAAGCCCTCCAGGTGATTATGATGTGCAGCCAGGGTTGAAAACGGGTAGAGGACCTTGCCATAGAATGAGTTTGGATTTTATTCCAAGAACTCTAACTTTCCATGTGGAGGACGGGCCAGGAATAGGAGCAGGGAGAACAGTTAAGAGGCTGGTGGCTTGAATCAGGGTGAGAGCAGTGCAGTTCGTAAGGGAGGTGGGGCTGAGACCCTGTGGATTTCATTGGCCGAAGGAAGGAAGGGGTTGGCAGACAAAAGGGAGAGAAACCAGGGTTTAAAAAAAAAAAATCTTATAACATCATTCAATTGTTTTACCCCATGGGTAAGAGTCTTTTTACCCCAACTGGAAAAGAGTCTTTACAGATGTAATTAAGGATCTTAAGATAAGATCATCCTGGATTATCTGGGTGGGCCCTAAATGAAATGACTAGAGTTCTTATAAATCACAGAAGATACAGAGAGAGAAGAGGGGAAGAGCATGAAGAAGCAGAGCTGGGCGTAGGGAAGCCTCACGCCCAGAAATGCCTGGAGCCACCCAAAGCTGGAAGAGGGGAGGAAGGATTCCCCCCCAACCCTTGATGGGGGTGGGACACTGTGGCCAATCTGATTTTGGACCAGTTGATTTTCTGTTTTAAACCACCTCCTTAGTGGTAGTTTGTTACGGCAGCTCTAGGAATGGCTGGTGGCGCATCAGTTAACTAAGATCAAATAAAAATAAGAACTTTTTTTTTTAAAGATTTTATTTATTTATTTGACAGAGAGTGAGCACAAGTAGGGGGAGCAGGCAGAGGGAGAGGGAGAAGCAGGATCCTTGCTGAGCGGGGAGCCCGATGCGGGGCTCAATGCCAGGACCCTGGGATCATGACCTGAGTTGAAGGCAGACCCTTAATGACTGAGCCACCCAGGCGTCCCCCAAAATAAGAACATTTATAAAAAAAAATAACAAAACTGCATGAAGTCTAAAAAAGAAAATTTATTCCCATACCTCACAATGATTAAAAGAGTAAGTAACCAATAGACGAAGAGAAAGCCTTTGATGAAAGTCAACATCTAGTCAGGACACCAAAAACCAAACCCTTTCTTAATCTGGTAAGGCACCTTTTTTTCCTGGACTACACAGTAATGGTAAAAACTGCAATTCCTGTTCCAGGTCTGTGATCCATAAGCACGTAAAATAAATGTGTGTGCTGCCCAAAAGTAATCAATATACCATCCTAGCACGGCATTAAGGAATATGGACTTTAAAACTGGGCTCTCCCCACTTACTGGCTGTGTGACTTTTGGTGGACTCCGCAACCTCTCTGCGTCCTGTGCTAGATCCTGAGCAGAGCAGTAAAACCAAGACAGCTTCTAGGGGAAGGCCATGTTCAGTTCTCCTAGGTTGGCAGAGGCTGAACCAGAAGGAAAGACTAGAGGTGCCACTGGGGTTCAGCAGCAGCCGAGGGGAGCCGAGACTCCAGCAGCCAGAGCAGGGGAAGAAACAACGGGAGACAGGGGTGGGGGGAGCAGGAAGCAGAACGAGGGCAAGGGTGGGCGTGGCCAGGGAGAGCTGAGCAGGGGCAATCCTCACCCACCAGCCCCCCCACCCCTCAGCAGTCTCCACCTGAATGTAAAGCATCTAAACTCATCCGTATAAAAAGCTTCAGCCTTTATTAAATAAAAAGGAGGTAGAAGACAAGTAAAGGAGCAGGCCAGGTACCCCTCCTTCCAACCCCACATATACAGGCATACAAACAGGCACGATCGAATAAATGACAGGGACGAGTCAGGGGACAGACTGAAGGGCGGAGGGAGGCAGCACCCTCCGGGAGTGGGCCCGGACCCAAGGGTGCGCAGAGACCTGGGCCAGGGGCAGCCGTTCTGAGGGGTTGTGCTTGAGCAGCTTGGAGATGAGGTCCTGGGCTCCCGTGGGCACGGAGGCGGGGAACTTCAGGTCCACCTGCAGAAGTCGAGGAAGGACAAGGGCCCCCTTAGTTTTATCCTCGACCACCCCCATTCCATCTGGAGAATTCCACAGGGCCCGCCGGGCCTCTGCAGCCAGGCACCGTGCCCGCCCTCCCACCTTGACGATGCGCCGATACGTCTCATTGTGGGAAGCGCTCTCGAAGGGCGGGTTTCCCACCAGCAGCTCATAGCAGAGGACTCCGATACACCACAGATCCACCTTCTCGTTGTGCGTGCGCCCTTCAATCATTTCTGGGGGCAGGTAGTCCAAGGTACCACACATCGTCTTCCTCCTGGGCGGGATGGCGGGGGGAAGGGCAGGGATCCCAGGTAAAGACCACCTGTCTTTTCCCTGCTGCCCGACAGGGAGCCGAGCGACCCCAGGATGAGCCAGGGGAGTATTTCAACCAGGCTCTGACAGGGCCCTTTGGGGCAGGAGTAGGGTAAAGATAGAGCCCAAAGAAAGCCCCAGGGGTAGAATCACACACTGCCCCAGCCTTTCCACCCGGAGGGATGTATCTTAAAATAATCAGATCTAAGGGCAATGCTCATCTTAGAATTAACGGGAAAACTGGGGCCCTCTCAAAAGTCCATCTGGCAGGTCCTGCTGAAATGGATCAGGTTGGGGCGCCTGGGTGGCTCAGTCAGTTGAGCATCTGCCTTCGGCTCTGGTCATGATCTCAGTCCCGTATCAGGCTCCCTGCTCAGCGGGGAGTCTGCTTCTCCCTCTCCCTCTGCCCTTCCCGCCTGCTCATCTCTCTCTCACCCTCTCTCAAGTAAATAAAATCTTGAAAAAAAAAGGGATCAGGTTCTATCTATCTACAATACTATGAAGCCATTACAAATGAGGTGGGAATATTCTCAGCGACGCGATGAGTGGGTCCCAGTATATTCGGTAGGAAATCTGGGCAACAGAATTGGGGGTCTCCTATTTTTGTGAAGAGATTGCCGTGTCTATAGGCACTTGAGGACAAACCCACACGTGTCCGGGGACCAAGATCTGGAGTCCTGTTACCCTGAATGTGCCCGCCATTCACACCCAGGCCCGGTCCCCTGGCCCACCGTACCTTAGGGAGGGGGCATGCACAGACCAGCCAAAGTCAGCGATCTTCAGCTCTCCCTGGAGCCCCAAGAGCAGATTCTCCGGCTTTATGTCCCTGTGAATCACCTTCTTCCCGTGGCAGTACAGCAGAGCATCTGCCAGTTCTTCCATGATCTGGGAGGGCCAATGACAGGAGGTCAGGCAAGGCTGGACGTCCAGCTCCAAGCGGCGGACCCCCAGCCTCGGGCCCCTGCTGGTGCCCCAAAGCGCCCACCCGCCCGGACCGTGGCTGTTCGCTGCTCGTCAAAAGTGCGGCTCTTCTGCAGTTCCTTGTAGAGCTCCCCGCGGGGGGCGTACTCCAGAATCAAGTAGATCCTTCGCCGGTCATAGAAATAGTTGTAAAGGCGCAGGATGTTGGGATGCCTGGAGGGGACAGGGGAGGACTCAGGTTGCATTCCGGCCGAAGGAAATGGGAAAGATGACAGTGCCAGGTGGGGCAAAGTGGGGTCACATTTGGACCAGGCCGGGGACAGCGGGGCTGGCAGTGGTGAAAGGGAACTGGGGGCGGCCCTCTGGATTCAAGGCTCTGGCCGGGGGAGTTCAGTTGGGCCTTGACCAGGGCTGGGAGCTCAGTGGGGCCTTGACCGGGGCTGGGAGCTCAGTGGGCCAAGGGACCACTGCAAGGCAGTCTGGATGGGGCAGGGGGTGAAAGAGGAGCCGGGGGAGGAGCAGAGGGGCTGGGGTGGGCAGAGGGCAAGACTCATACTGCAGATGGGCCTGGATTTCGATCTCCCTGCGCAGTTGGTGCTCCACGCCCTCCTTTTCTATCTGAGACTTGAAGAGGACCTTGAGAGCTACAATGAAATGGCTTTTCTTCTCCCGAGCCAAGTACACGTTTCCAAACTTGCCTTTGCCCAGAGGACGCCCGATCTCAAAGTCGTCGATGGTGAAGGAGCGCCTGATGAGAGGTGGGGGGAAGGCAGGTGAGCGCCAGCCTGTGGGTCACCCGAGAGGCCACGTTCTCCCCTCTCCCCCAGCCCCGCCGGCCCTCAGCCCTGCTTCTCTCCCAAGGGAGGTGAGGACGAGTTGAGGACGGATCAGGCTTTCTTGCCTGCATCCCTGCTCCTGCCCTGAATGGCCGCCTCCCCCATGTCCTCTGTGTTTGCTCCCCCCCCCTTGCCACCCCAAGGCTTGGGTACTCACGTTGAGAAGTTGGGTGTCCCACTGCTGTTCTCCACCACCTTTTGGCCAGGGGCCGCTAAGGAAACAACAGGGGAGTTCAGCAACCTCCCCCAACTTTGACATTTTCATCCCGGCACCCTCCCCATAGACCCTAGACCCTAGGCCCCTCAGCTCAATCCCTTCCCGTGTCCCAGTTACCTGTGGGCTGGCCATTGGAGCGGCTCATGAGGACAAGCGCAGACGGGGTGGCAGGGTCCTTCCGGAGGACTCTCTGGGGCAGGGTGTTCAGGCCAGGCTGAGTCTGAGAAGGAGCAGCAGTGGGGAGCTCTGAGGGTGGCTTTGTCCCGGGGAGTGGGTTGGAATGTGCTAAAAGCAGCATTTCAATACTTGCTGTCAGCCCACCCAGCCAGCCAGCCACCCACCCCCTGTTCAAAGAGGAACACCGAGACCACAGTTTTGCTACTCAGCCCAAGGCTCCGCTCCTTGCTCCGTACTAAAATGGGTTCTTCATAAGCGACCTAGGTTGGCCTAAGATAAGGAGCAAAGGACTCACCCCCAACACTGAACATTTCACCTCCTTGGCCATGGCCCACACCACATTTTCAGGCACGTAACTGTCTAACCTCTATGGTACCGTCCACAACCCCACACTCATTCACCCTGCCCTCCCCCACCCCAGTGGGGAGTAGAGGGCCAGGTTAAAAAAGGAAAAAACAAAAACAAAAACAAACCGCCCACAATTCAAGGGGTTTTAGCAGAGACATTCTCACAGCCCCCTAAAAACTCAGTCTAGGGGCACCTGGCTGGCTCAGTCAGTAGAACACGCAACTCTTGATCTCAGGGCTGTGAGTTCGAGCCCCGTGTTGGGTGCAGAGATTAATTAAAAATAAAATCTTCAAAAAAAATAATTTAAAAAATTAGAAAAAAATTAAAAACTCAGTCTATTAAGGTTTAGATAAGGTCCCGGAGGTCGTGAATGTTGTAACAAATTCCAGTGTTCACCCCTTTGCAACAAGAGGCTTTGGAGACACCGAGGGCTACTCTGATGGCCCCGGACCATTTCTCTCTTGCAGCTTCTCGGAGCAATATACACAACTTTCTTTCAGGAGTGACCACAATGGTTTCTCTTTCAGCCTCTGTTCTTGCCAGCCTCACTAAGTGCTCCGTGAGGGCGGGAGCTGGTGGACAAGGGGACAGATGGACACTTCAGGATACCCAAGCCCCACCAACAGGGAGCAATGCCTGTGAGAGCCCCTTCCTTCTTCTTAGCCTAGAGAAGAAAGCCTCGTGCCCTAAAAACCCATTCCCAAGCAGTGATATCAGTACAGAATTTATCAGCAAGCAGGTTGGACAAAATAAGAGTCCAGAAATAGACCCACATAGAGGTGGGCATTTTATATAATAAAGGTGGCATTTCAAATTAGAGAGTAGACTGACCACTGAAAGATCTTAGGACAACTGGAAAATAAATCTATTTAGATCTTGATCTCACACCAGTCACTAAAACAAATTCCAAATTCCAAATTTAACATGTCCTGAATCTTTTAAACCTATAAAAACCCTGTTCAGAGTCTCTCTCTACTTCCTGTCTAGCCTATTTGTTCAGGACAAGGGTTGGGAATCATGGCCCGAAGGGCAAACCTGCCTGCTCAGTCCCAGGTATCATTTGTATACGTGACAAAAAGGCTCAACCCTGCAAGGGTCCTCATAGGCTGATCAGATTCAACTCGGCGGCACCTGATAGGATGTATTTGCAAATGCCCAGACCGGGTTCCGCCAGCAAATTCTTGGGACCCATTCGTTGGAGCAAAGCGGGGCAGACTCGGAGGGTCGCCCTCCGCACGACCTCAAATCCCCAGGCAGGAACTTTCCATGCGGGTGGGGGAGGGGACGTGGGGAAGCCCTTACCGTCTGCCGGCCGTAGGGCCAGGGGTAGGCGTTCTCCTTCTGGGCCATCCTTAGAGGGAAAGGGGGAGGAGAGCTGGGCACACAAGGGAAACAGGGCTGTAAGAAGCAGGAAAAAAAGACGGAGCGAGAGAGGAGGGGGTCGGACCGATCGAGCCGGAAGCGCGGGTCTGGGGCTGCTGAAAGGGGGCTGATCAAGTCGCTGGCTCATCGGGGCGCACCCGGGCGCTCGTCTCGCCGCCCCCGCCCTGCTCCTGCACACCCCCCTTTCAGGACCCTCCCTCTACCCTTGAGCTCCCAGTAGCCCGGCGGGTGCGCGCGGGCCGCCCAACGGACCCCCGACCTGCCTGATCACCTGCCCTCTCCCGGCGCAAGACCCGCGAAAGGAAGCCAGCTCACCTGGAGCCCGTGGCACAGCCACCCTCCGGGCCGCGGGCAAACGACTGAACCTGCCGGGCCGGGCCCCCGCTGAGGCCCTTTCAAATCTCCCGCCCTGGCCCCATTGGCTGAGCGCGCTGTCCATGCCCAGCCCTCATTGGCTGGACTCCCCGTGACGTAGCCCGTGGGACCCAATGCGGGAGGCGGGATGCCAGACACCGCCCACCGGAGGTTCGGGCTTAGGAAAGTTTCGGGCATCCCCGAGTCCAATGTTCTCACATCCTCTTTCGTTAATTTAACAATTTCCGTCTATCTGGAATTTATCCTTCTGTGTGTATGCACCAGGGTTTTATTCTCGACAGATGGAGAGTTCATTACGCCAGCACCGCTTGTTACACAAACCACCTAGTTCCCAGCGGAATTTAAATGCTACCCTTACCCAAAGCAATCCACAGATTCCACGCAATCTCTATCAAAATTCCAATGACAGTTTTTACAGAAATAGAAAAAAACAATAGCAAGTTTGTATGGAGTTACAACAGGACGCAAATAGCCAAAGCAAGCTTGAGAAAGAACAAAGCCACGGGTATCACCAACAGCCCCCCACCCCCACCCCCGGGTTCAAACCCATTACAAAGCTGTAGTAATTAAAACAGCCCGGTGTTGACATAAAAACTGCCACATAGGGGTGCCTGGGTGGCTCAGTCGTTAGGCGTCTGCCTTCGGCTCAGGGGTCCCGGGGTCCTGGGGTCGAGCCCCGCATCGGGCTCCCTGCTCCGCGGGAAGCCTGCTTCTCCCTCTCCCACTTCCCCTGCTTGTGTTCCCTCTCTCGCTCTCTCTCTGTCAAATAAATAAATTAAATCTTAAAAAAAAAAAAAAAACAAAACTGCCACATAGATCAATGGAGCTGAACAGAGAGCCCAGAAATAAATCCACACATATATGGTCAATCAATTTATGGAAAAGGAGCCAAAAACACACAAGGGGGAGAGGGTAGTCTCTTCAAAAAATGTTGCTAGGAGAATTGGACAGCCACACCTGCAAAAGAATGAATCTGGACCACTATCTTACACTACACACAAAAATTAACTCAAAATGGATTAAAGACTTGAACGTAAGACCTGAAACCATAAAACTCCTAGAAGAAAACACAGGCTGTAGATTCCTTGACATAGGTCTTCACAATATTTTTAAAAACCTGACACCAAAAGCAAAAGCAAGACCAAAAATAAACAAGTGGGGCTACATCAAACTAAAAACTTTTTTTTTTAATTTTATTTATTCATTTGAGGCAGAGAGACACAGAGAGGGAGAGAGAGCATAAGCAGGGGAAGAGGCAGAGGGAGAAGCAGGCTCCCTGCTGAGCCAAAAGCACGGCGGAGGGTGGGGGTCCGCCTGGGGCTCAGCACGGGGCTCGGTCCCAGGATCCTGGGATCATGACCTGAGCTGAAGACAGACCCATCTGAGCCACCCAGGCACCCCCAAACTAAAAGCTTCTACACAGCAAAGAAAACCATCAACAAAATGAAAAGGCAACCTAGTGAATGGTAGAAAATATTTGCAAATCATATACCTGATAAGGGGCTAATATCCAAAATATCTAATGAACTCATACAACTTAATGGCAAAAAACAAACAATCTGATTTAAAAATGGGCTGAAGATTGGAATAGACATGTTTCCAAAGAAGACCTACAGATGGCCAACATGTATATGAAAGATGCTTACCATCGTTAATCATCAGGGAAATGCAAATCAAAACCAGAATGAGATTTAGCCTCACACCTGTTAGAATGGTTGTCACCAAAAAGACAAGAAATAACAAGTTTGGGTCAGGAGGTAGAGAAAAGGGAGCCCTCGTGCACTGTGTTGGGAATGCAAACTGGTGCAGCCGTCATGGCAAACAGTATGCAGGGCCATCAAAAACTTACAGACAGGGTGCCTGGGTGGCTCAGTTGGTTAAGAGACTGCCTTTGGCTCAGGTCATGATCCCGGAGTCCTGGGATCGAGTCCCACATCAGACTCCCTGCTCAGCGGGGGAGTCTGCTTCTCCCTCTGACCCTCTCCCCTCTCATGCTGTTTCTCGCTCGCTCTCTAATAAATAAGTAAATGAAGTCTTTTAAAAAAAAAAAACAACTTAAAGACAGAACTACCATAGGATCCAGCAATTTCACTTCAGAGTATTTATCCAAAGGAAAGGAAAGCAAGATTCAAAAAGATATCTGCATCCCCATGTTCACTGCAGCATTATTTACAATAGCCAGGATATAGAAACATCCAAGTGTCTACAGATGGATGAAAGGATAAAGAAAATGAGGTGTGTATGTGTGTGTATACTGGAATATTATATTATTCTGCTATGAAAAAGAATGAAATCTTGTCATTTGTGACAACATAGATGGACCGGGAGGGTATTATGCTAAGTGAAGTAAGTCAGACAGAGAAAGACAAATACTGTATGATTTTTCTTATATGTGGAATCTAAAAACAACAAAGAAAAGCTCATGGATACAGAGAACAGATTAGGGTTTGCCAGAGGTGGTGGGGGTTGGGATGGGAGAAATGAGTGAAAGGGGGTCAAAATGTTAAAAAAAAAAAAAACACAAGAAAAAAATGCAACATTATAGCAATAGCCAACTGATACAGATGTAAATGTTAGTTGATTACAATTATATTGTTGAAAAATGTAAGCTGAAACATGTGTGTGGCATTATTTCTTCTAATATATTAGCAGGGAAAAAATGAAGGGAAAAAACTACTCTTGGGGCACCTGAGTGGCCCAGTCAGTTGAGCGTATGACTCTTGACTTCCGCTCGGGTCAGGATCTTAAGTGGTGGGATCAAGACCGGCGTTGGGCTCTGCACTCAGTGGGGAGTCTGCTCGGGATTCTCACTCTCCCTCTGCCCCTCCCCCGCTCATTCTCTCTCTCTCTCTCAAATAAATAAATAAAATCTTTAAAAAAAACAACAAACAAGGGGAGGGGGGGTAGGGGGATGGGTTAGCCTGGTGATGGGTATTAAGGAGGGCACGTACTGCATGAAGCACTGGGTATTTTACAAAAACAATGAATCGTGGATCACTACATCAAAAGCTAATGATGTATTGTATGGTGACTAACATAACATCATAAAATTAAATTAAATTTAAAAAAAACTACTCTTGATATATTGTCATAGTAGATACTTGGATCTCCATATTTCTGGACTCTTTATTCTATTCCATTGTCTGCGTGTGTTTATTTTTGTGTCATTACTATTTTATTCTTTAAAGTCTTGCACTCACATCCGTAGCAGGAATTTTCCACCAGTGGACCTTTCTCTGCAGATCTCCCGACGGTGGCTGCATTGTTTGGACTGACCCTAACTCTTCTCCTTCCTGCCACACTCCCTTCTTCTCTGCTCTTTCCAAACACACATGTCATAATTGGGTTAATAAATACATTTGGGGGCCTTCTATGGAATAAGTAATGGGTATTTGTAAGTATTGCCTGCCTAGCACCCTTCCTCTTTCTTCAAAGAACACCCTAACTTTTCTTTAGGGAACCACCTGCACTGTCCCCCGTTCTGGGTAGGCAGTTTCCATTGTAGTCTGTTTCTGTTTCTGCAGGCACCTAGAATTTTCTGGGTCTGAGAGGGAAGCTGACCCCATCTCAGGTCCAGGATTGGATGCTGACTGATCGACACCAGTCAACACTTTTTATTACGGGATCGTGGTCATGGTTCAGGGATTAGCATGTTGTGACCCAAGTGACCCCATGAATGGTGAATGGGAATTTTAGGATTCTTGTCCAGAATGCTGGGCAGAAACTCCTTTTCTCCACAAAGCCCACCTTTCTGCTGCTAGTGGTGCTCCGGAAGGGAGCAGCCTGAGAACGAGGCTAGCTTTGCAGAAGGTCTGGGAAGAACCCAAGACCTTCATGGTGTTGTTCAGCCTCTCAACGCCTATTTCGCACTTTCCTTATAGGGACCGGTAGGTCTCTTCCCTAACGCATTGACTCAAGAGTTTAGTTATTCGCTGTCAAAAGCATACTAACTGACACAGATCTACAGACCTAGAGGGTTCTTAGCCATAGAGTGTGAGTGAATGATGCGAAACTGCTGAGAGTCAATCACTTGATCTACAAAAATACCATTTTCATATGATTCAGCCAAATGTAAATCCAAGAAGTCCTTATGGGTTTCTCCATCACTGCATAACGCCTTTGGCTGCAAGTTACAGAAAACTCAGTCAGCAGTGGCGCGAACAATAGGGATCTGTTTTCTCTTAGCAAGAAGTCACCAGGTAGGCCGTTGTTTTGTTAGAGATGTGGATTGGCCTTGCTGTGATTCTCTTGACATGTCCCTTAGGATTGCAAGATGGCCGCCAACGGTCTCTGCCCCCTTTATCAGGATGAGCAGAAACCTTTCTAGAAGTACCCAATAGATTTCTCATCGGCCAAAAATGTGTCCCATGACTACTGCAAAGGAGACTGGTAAAGTGTCTTAGGGTCAGCCTAACCCCGCTTCCCAAGATCAGGGAGCCCATCATGAAAAGCTTTGTAAAAATTCTATCACCTGCCGAGTACTTTATTCCTCATGACCTAGTGAAGGGAGATTTTTCTGGAATCTGTCAGGGGACACAGTGCATGGGTGGGATATGCCCTGATAGATCCAATACAGTGTCCCTGTCCCCCACAGTCTTTAAATTCCCACTTGCCCATTACGCCAGAAGATATTTGGCCTTTCAGGAATATTTGATGGGCTAGCATAGGATCGGGATTTGCATTATTCATAAACAACAAAACAAAACAAAAGCTATCCGTTCTATCGGCTAGGCAACCATCAGCTGCCTGTTGAAGTTCATGAACAAAATCTCTGTTGTTTACCCCAGTGACTCTCGAGGTATCATGAGGGGGGAATTGTCACTGTTCTTGCTACGGCTGAATTTTCCCAAGACTAGGAAGGGTTAGAATTGGATTGTGATCCGAAGGTCAGGGCAGGATGGTTAGGATTTTATAATGTTCGGGAGGAACAGATGTTAGTCCCTTTAATTTCTGATCATGGGATATCCCCCAAAGAAGTTTCAAGACATGAATTCTCATCATCAGCCAGTAAACCTCTTTCAGGAATGAGGAGGGTCTGGAAGGGGCTGGTTGGGGGGCAGGGAGGCCTGGCCAATACCCCCAAGGATTGGGGTTGGGGAGAGTGGGAAGTGGCTGCCAGTGGTTACAGGGTTTTCAGAGTGATGAAAACGTTCTGGAATCAGATCGTGGTGATTGATGCACAACTGTGTGAATATAGTACAGACCCCTGCATTGTATACATTAAAATGGCTAATGGTAAATTGTATGTTAAGTGTATCTTACCACAAAAATATGATGAAATAGTTCAAATATCAAGAATAATTTTTAAAAGCACTTGTGTAGCTACTATTCAATTATTTAAATCTTAACAAACTCGGCCCTATTTGCTTCTGATTTTTTTTTTTCTTTTTTAGTGAAATAAAAGGCATACAGGTGAAGCTCCAGGGTAAAATTTTAAGAATTAAGTCTATGTGTATAGTTTCTGTACCATTTTCTATTGTCTTTTTTAAAAAAATTCCTCTTTGAGGTAATCAGAGCTGCTAATTCTCTCCTCCACATCATTTAGCTTCCTTTTTCATGCTTTAATTAATTAATTTTATTATTTTTAAAAGCTTTTATTTGTTTATTTGATAGAGAGAGAGAGCACAAGCAGGGGGAGCGAGAAGCAGGCTCCCCATGAGCAGGGAGCCCGATGCAGGACTCAATCCCAGGACCCTGGGATCATGACCTGAGCCAAAGGCAGACGCTTCATCGCTTCATCGACTGAGCCACCCAGGCGCCCCTTGTTTATTTTAAAGATTTTATTTTTTATTTATTTATTTATTTTTTTAAAGATTGTATGTATTTATTTGAGAGAGAGAGACACAGCGAGAGAGGGAACACAAGCAGGGGGAGTGGGAGAGGGAGAAGCAGGCTTCCCGCCGAGCAGGGAGCCCGATGTGGGGCTCGATGTGGGGCTCGATGTGGGGCTCGATCCCAGGACCCTGGGATCATGACCTGAGCCGAAGGCAGACGCTTAACGACTGAGCCACCCAGGGGCCCCTAAAGATTTTATTTTTAAGTGATCTCTACACCCAAGGTGGGGCTGGAACTCACAAACCTGAGATCAAAAGTCACATGCTCCAGTGACTGAGCCAGGCGTTCCTCTTTTCTGTGCTTTTAACATTTCTTGTCCCTCTGTTCTGTGTCTTGGGTAAATTCCTGAGTTCTCTTTTTAAAATAGCGAACTCTCTCTCCTGTTGTGCCCAGTTTAGAATGTAAGACAGACTTATTTGGTTACATCTGTCATTCATGTGTAAGATTTCTAATTGGTCAATTGCATATCCATATGCTTTTATTGAATTTTTGTCTTTTTGTCTCATGATTTGATTTTGTTACTTATCTTTTCACGTATCATAATCATACTTACATAAAATTCTTTGTCAGACCATTCCATAGACTTCTTTTCCTTTATGTTCCCATGACTGTCTCTGTTCCAATTATGCTCTCACCATGAAATTTCTTCATCTGTTTTGGGATTTGGGTTTGTAACTTCATCTTGGCTGTTTTTGCCAAAAAATCCAGGCTTTTTCCGAAGACCAGGTTTTCTGGATGGACCCTAAGTTGGTGTATGAAGGAGCTCAGCTTCAGTGATGGGGAGCGTGGCAAAGGGGGAGTGCGTGTCTGGAAGACAGAGGCAAGACTCAGCTTTAGCGGCTTGTTACTGTGTGAAAGTGTGGCCCAGGTATGGACAGATCTTTCCATTTTTTTTTTAGAGAAGCTAGAAATCTAGATTTACATGTGAAATTTACTGAGCTGTAAATGTCAGCAAATAATTAGTCACCAAACATGTCTGTGGACTGGATTTGGTCTATAGACTAGAAATATCCCATCCGTAATACCAGGGCTCTTCCAGACCATAAACCGCACTTTGCAAGCATCCTTCTCTCCCTGGGGCCACCAAGCTTACCTGGTCACCCCTCAGGTGGGCTTCTAGGGAACACCAGGCAGCAGAAAGCTCCTGCACTTGGGTATTACAGGTGCACGTCTGAGCCTACCCCTTGCAATCTGTATTACTTGGCAATCGGTTCAATCTTTCTGAGTATCAACTCTAAAATGAGCATAGTTCTACAGCCTTAAGGCTGCTGTCAGGATTAATTGAAATAAGGTCGCCAAAGCACTCAGCACGGGGCCTGGCACACAGCAAGGCCCCCATGTTAGCTATCACCAGGACGAACACATCACCTGGTCCCAGTGGATGAGAGAAGGATCTTCTTTATGACTTAATGCCAGCTAATAAATGTCGAATGCAAGACAGAATTAGAAAAAAAAAAAAAAAAATCACCATTTTGTATCTCCTAAAAGGTGCTCTGCTTAGGGTGGGGCTGTGATGGGGAGCTGGGCTGCCTGCCGTCCCCATCACATGCCTTCCGCCGAGTCAGGTGGCCGGAGCTCCTGGGCTGCTGTCGCCTTCCTAAGTCATCAGCAATTCCCAATTCGAGCACGCACAGCCTGTGCAAGGAAGGGCGGATTGTCTGCCTCCGTCTTGGCACACGCGACACAGTGATCGCTCCAACAGAAAGCGGGACAGCGGCGGGGGAGCGGAGCAGACGGGGAGGGCGAGGCACAGCGTCCAGCCTGCGCGCGTGCGCGTGGTGCTGAGCCCGCCCAAATTCCTCTTCCGCAGCCCAGGCCTGGTACCCTCAAACAGAGGCACTGTTAGGAAAGAGATGTCCAGGAAGAAATTTCCCGCTGGGCAGGGGAAGGACAAGACCGATGGAGTGGCTGGCCTGTTATTTCTTTGTTCCCCCCGCCCCCCACCCAATAATCTGGAAGCAGCAAAAATGCACGCGGCTCCAGGCTTCTAGTGACATTTGAGAAGTCTGGAGAACATTTGTATTTAATTAATTAATCAGTTGCTACGTATAATAATGATCAATTCTTGCTACACCCTTTCCAATAAACAATCTTTATTGCTCCAAATACATTTTCTGAACAAGAACTCGGAGCTGCTCGTGAACGATTTGCGCTGGGATACCTAAAATATCTATGAGATTAAAGGCGTCACTATTGGTTGATCTGACAGAAACATTAAAGATGCAATAGAAATTCCTAAATTTGAAAAACAAATTCCTCAACTTGTATTTTAGGAGAAAATTCATACACTTTGGGAAAAGCAAAACGACAGGGGCACTGAGGTTTGTATTTTTCTAATATAAAGAAACGAATTTTTTTTCCCCTTTGCCCGAAAAATAGCAACACAGATCTAGATTTAGAAAATTACAACCTTCCGTGACCCCGACGTGATTTGAACACGCAACCTTCTGATCTGGAGTCAGACGCGCTACCGTTGCGCCACGAGGCCTTTCCGAGTCCGCGGCGGCCGGGATCCCGTGAACAGAGCTATCGTCAGCGACGAGGGGCGGAGCTAAATCCCAGGCCCCTCCCCTAAGGTTCTGCCCGCATCACTTTCAGAGCTGCGCGTGGACATGTAGGAATGGACCCTCCCTCTGTGGGCAAAATGTGCTTAAGGGCACTTGGCGTAAAGCCCAACTCTTTAACCTTGGGACACACGGAGCTCGCTCAACGGAGGAGCAACTGGTGTGTTTGGGACTTATTTCTGGGGGTGACAAAGACATCGCGGTGTCGCTGCAGTCCTGATCCCTCCGCCCCCCGACCCCGACCAATAGATGCTTCCCCGCCTCTGCCAGTGACTCAGCGCCTTCACTTCGGTCCCCTGAACCTCGCTTTCTCCTGTTCCGGCTGCGCGCGGTCAAGCGCAGTCTCTCGCGGGGCGACCAGGGTCACCTCATTCACGGACTCGCGTCATTCAGGCCACGTGCCTGCGCATGTATTGAAGTCCCAGCGTCGGAACCAAGCGTTTCAAGCCGGCGTTGGTGGTATAGTGGTGAGCATAGCTGCCTTCCAAGCAGTTGACCCGGGTTCGATTCCCGGCCAACGCAGTGGTTCTCACTTTTTAAAAAAAAAAAAAACCCAACTTTTCACTCGCTCCGGGATCGCCCCTCTGCCGGGACCCCGTTGCCGATGCACAACGAGCACCGAGGGCTGCACGCCCACCGGAGCCCACGAGCGCGCGTCCCGTCGCGGAGAGAGCGCTGCGCCGGCTTCGAGCGGTCCTGTCCGGCTGTGCGCCTGTCATCGCCGGCGAACGCGTCTCATCAGCACATTCATTGAACGGAGGGGACAAATGGCTCATTCCGCCGCACATTTAAATGCAAGTTGCCTGAGGCGAAACACAAACTCGAACTTTCGGAATGTGAGCCCGAGAGTCAGGACCAACTACCCTTTACCTTCTCCCTTCCCTTTCTTCCTTCTTTTTAAGGAAAACCTCCGTCCCACGCCCGGGGCCGGGTACTTCGCTGTGAGTAGCATTTATCACAGGATGATAGAAAAAAGCAAAAGGCACCGTGCTTCTCCCCGTCGGGGAATCGAACCCCGGTCTCCCGCGTGACAGGCGGGGATACTCACCACTATACTAACGAGGAAGGAGCTAGAAGAGACGCTCTCCGGCTCGGAGATGTGGCATTTTAGCCGCGCTCGCCGGGGCTTCCATCCCGCCGACCGCTGGAAAGGGCCCCCCGGAGCCCCGCGCACGCTCTGGACCGCCCCTGAGCGACCCGGAGACGCGGCGAAACCCGGCTGTGATAGTCCCGCCCCGTTCCATCCCAGTCCCCCACAGCTCCAGCCGGCCGCCGGGGACCGGCGCAGAGCGCTCAGAAGCGGGGCGGGAACGGGAGGCGCTGGCCCCGCGTCCGCACCTGCCTGCGCTCTCCCTGCCGGCTCCCCGGCCGGGCTGCGCGCCGCGAGCTCCCTCCGGCCACCGGGCTGTGCGCTCGGAACAAAAGAGCTGCCAGCGCCCCAGCTCCAGGCTCTCGGCCAGCTGCACGGGCTTCGCAGGGCGGCCTGCGCGGCGCCGCGCCGTTCCTTCCACCAGCGCCTGGGGCGCTCGGGTCTCCGCCAAAACCGAAGCCGGGCTCGTCCGGGATTTGAACCCGGGACCTCTCGCACCCGAAGCGAGAATCATACCCCTAGACCAACGAGCCGACGTGAAAGTACGCTCGCGGACGCCTTTAGAGGTCGTACTAGGCCTCCTGCGGCCCTAGGGCCACGGCTCCGCGGCGGAACCCGGCTGGCGCGCGCGCGGGGACCACCGGCCCCAACGCCGCGCACTCCCGAGCCGGGTCTGGGAATCTCCGCTCCCGCCCGCGAACTCCGGCTCCTCCCAGGAAATAACGTCGGGGAAGTAGGAGGGAGTGGTCTCGGCCTCCTCCGCACCCCGCGCAGCCCTCCAGGACTACCCTGAGCACCCAGGTTCCCACTCCCTGTGGTCACTGTCTCGGGGCCACTGCATAACCTGGGGTCCCGACTCCTCCCGCCTGCGCCCGCCGTCCTCGGACCCAGTCCTCTGGCGCAGAGCTTTGAAGATAGGCGGTGGAGTCGCATGGTTGGGGACAATGAATGAGTCCTGAGGTTCCTAGGTGAACACCTGCCCCTCCCTCTGTCCCCGCACCTGTCCATCCTCCTGGAGCGACTAGCAGGTCCAGTACCCAGGCAAGGGAGTAACTCCCGGGGCCAAGAGGACCCCCCGAAGAGGAGTCATTGAGATGAATGGGGGCGGGGCGGAGTAGGGGACAGACTTTCCAACCTGCGTGATTGGGGCGAGGTGCCAGGTCTGGCGGCCAGGGACCGTCTGATGCTTAACACCCCTACCAGCAATGGTTCCAGGACCTCCCGCCTGTACGATCAGGTTACCCCTACCCTCCCGTCTACCCTCCGCTCTCCACTTACCTCCTAGGATGGCCGGGAAGGAGACCCTCCTCCCTGCCGCCTAACACCCCCAAAAGGTAAGGGGCTCCGAGGCAAACGCCCGCATGAGTGTGGTCTGAGGCCAGGCCACCGGAGTTTCCCGGGCTCGGTGAGCCTCTAAATTCTTAATACACTCACCACGCTCTCACTTTGGGGCTGCCCGGAGTCCTGCCAGGACCTGGTGGGGTCAGCAGCCCGCCACCTGTTCTGCCTTCCCGCTGCTCAGTGCCTGCTCTGGGGAGTTCTCCCAGCAGGGTCTGACCAGCCACGGCCCTCGACCTTCCGGTAGCATCTCTGGGCTGAACCATTTCGTCCCACCTCCCAATCGGGTGATTTGTGGGGCCTGGTCCTTCCTAATACCCAAACCACAGATGCTTTGGTAGGGAGACTTCAATGAAGGGTTCAACACGTTGCCTTTTCTTTCCCAGGTGTCCTTGGCCAGACAGTGGGGGAGGACAGTAGAGAGCAGCCCATCATCCTTTCCTGTCTGTGTCCCAAGCCTTTTCAGGGGGCTGAAGGGCTCAGGGCTGGTCTTCTGGCGTCTCCCTCCTCCTTACTCTTTTGCAACTTCTGTCTCCTCCTCTTGGGCCCCAGCTTTCCCCCCAAGTCTCTAGTTACCAACCACTCTCTTACCTGGGCTCAGGCACCTAATCTGCACAGAGGTGGAGTCCTACCTCCCTCACAGAACACGATGAAAGCTGTCCTCCTTTTCCCTAGAGAAACGCATGAGATGTCAGAGAGTTCACAGATACCCTGAAGCCCCATCCACCGGCCCCACTTTTAGAATCCAAGAACAAAGGTGAAAACTGATCACTATTTAAGTTTGGTGTATTTTACAGTTCAACAAGAGTCAAAGCTTTACACGGCAAGACCGAGTTCTAAGGTATAACTTTGGGTAGTCCCAGTTGTTTGAAAAAGATTGGGTGGGAAAGAGTGAAAAAAATATTCTTGGGGAATTTGAGTTGGTGACACCCCTTGCCCCCAGCCCTTCTCTAAAGTAGAACCCAGGCATCGTCCTGAATTTCTCCCTCTTTTTCAGACTTCACATCCTATCATTTACTGAGTCCTCCTGTTTTTGTTTTTGTTTTGTTTTTAATCTTAAATATGCCTTGAATTCAATCCCTCCTTTCCATCTCTTCCACAACTGCCCTGGTGCAAGGCTTTGACATTTCCAGAACCACCCCCTGTCTACACACACACACACACACACACTCTGATCCCTTGTGCTATTATTCTTTTATGTAGCATTGATCTAGCATATGATATAATTTAATTTTTAAGACAATTTTGTAGTGTTTGTTGCTCCCTGCTCTATTCCCAGGATCTAGATCAACAGCCTGGACACAGTAATAGTTGTTTACTAGAACATAGGGCAAATTTCCACGTGATCTTCCAGACTTAGTTCACCTCCTCCAGAGAGCCTCCCCTGACCACTCACTACTCTCAGGCCCCATGAGATAGCCCTTCTCCATGTTGTCAAGCTCCCTGTTCCTGCCCTTTGTGCACTGGGTTGTGATTTCCTCTTCCTTTCCAGGAGCTCTTGGAGAAAAGGGGCTGTGCGGGCACAGCAGGCAGCCCAGGGCGTGGCACAAACCTGGTCTCCATGGTGGGCATCTTGACCTGCCATCTCGAGACAGCAATTCCTTCAAGACAACACTTCTGTTCAGACATCTTAGAATGGTGGCCCCGTCACAGGACACTATCTAGATCTTTCTGCCTGTCTTCCAGGAAGGTTTAGGCCCTGCCAAGTGCCTGTAGGTCCTCCTTCTTGCCGCTTCCCTCCACAGCGTTTCCTGCACCCTCACCAGCCCGGCTTCAGTGCTCCCTTCCACACCCGACTCTCTGGAGACCCCACTGGGAATGAGGTCTCTTCTGCTCCCGCCCTGTCCACGTTGGTGGCCCCAGCCCTTCAGCACCCTCTCGGAGGAAACCAGACCACCGGGTTTCTCTGCTAACTCCTAACGCCGACTGCCAGCTAATAGAGACCGATGAAGGTGACTATACGTGAAGGAACTGCACCACACCCTCCAAATTCTTTCTAATAAAAAAAATTAAAAAACATATTATATATACATATATGATTTTGAGGCCCCAAACCAAAGAAATATAATGAAGAACCAAACAAAACAAACCGACTCAGGCGCCCGGGGACGTCCTCCCGCGGGGTTTTGGGGTAGCCCACTCTCCCGGCCCCAGGGCAGAAGCAGGTGCTCAAAGACGTAGGCCTGGTCGGGGGGCGAGCTTTTGCAGCAGTGGTCTCCAAGCACTGGCAGCTCGTGTCTGCAGGAAACCTGGGCGCTCTGAGGGCGGAACGGGGACCCTTGCTGCTCCAGTATAAAAATACTTGATAAATCCATTAAGGAATATAGGTTTAGCGACAAAACGCAAGAAATGCTTTCGCAGGTTTGAATAAAGGCACCGCTGGGATTCGAACCCAGGATCTCCTGTTTACTAGACAGGCGCTTTAACCAACTAAGCCACGGCGCCAAAGACACCGGGAACCCTTCCGGAGCCGCACTACAGGAATAGAGCGCTCGGAGCTCGGCCGCAGCCACTGTCGACTTCTCTAAAACCCAGGTTTGCAAAGCAGCTGGATTTCACATCACGCACCCACCCCTGGGGTCCCCACATTGTCTAAAGGAATAAACCAAAGACAGAAGTGCTGGGTTGGGGAAGCCCCAGGGCGGGGCAGGATTCCTGAGACCCGGGCTTTCTGCGGGATCAGTCTCCGACCCTGGACAGGACGTACGCGGCCGGGACGTCGGAGAAGAAAAAGCATGCGTAGTCGGCAGGATTCGAACCTGCGCGGGGAGACCCCAATGGATTTCTAGTCCATCGCCTTAACCACTCGGCCACGACTACACCGGCGAGATCGGGTGCTTCGTCCTTAGCCTTTCTTAGTTCTCGTGCCCTGCAGACACTCCACCCCCTAAATTACTCGGGGTCCCAGGGCCAGGAGAGCGGCGGGTGCCGGCAGCACCGGGGAGACTCGGGGGAGACTCGGGGCCGCCCCCCCCCCCCCCCGCCTGTCTGGGCTCCTCGGCCCGGAGCTTGCCCTGTCTCCCACCGCCTCCAACAACACGTTCCCGGGGAAGCTTCCCTCCGCCCCAGCCCGGGGACCTCCCTCCCAAGCCATGGAGTGTGCTAGCAGTTTAGGTTTTGAGAAGCGGTGGGTCTGACGTCGTCTGTGATCAAAAGTCAAATGGCTCCGCGCAGAAAGTCCTGGGTTGTAAACAGCAGGTGCGCGCTAAAAAAAAAAACAAAAAAACAAAAAAAACCAAAAAACACCAAAAAACCGGAACGTGGCCCGTACGGGGATCGAACCCGCGACCTTGGCGTTATTAGCACCACGCTCTAACCAACTGAGCTAACCGGCCAACTGCGGGAACCACTTCCCTCAAATCTCTACATACGTATCAGTACAGGCAAGACCACTTTGATAGCCACTGAAGCGCGACCCAAAGCCTTCCCAAATACAAACTAGAACTGACCCCTACTGGCCAGGAAGGAATGCCCTCTGAGCGTCTCTAAGAGGCGTGACTCGGCTGTAGCTCTCCAGCTAGCGAGCAGCTCCCAGGGAAGAAACAGAACACGGGCCAGACGCATGATCATCGCCCACAAATACTCCTGCAACTCCTGATTCTGTGGGTTCGGATTCCGGAATTCCTGCCGAATCTGCCTCGGGCCTGGCCCGGGAGAAGCCCACGGCACTGACTCGGGGTCCCCGGCACATGCGCCCTGGCTTCCGCCCAGGCCCCTCCTAGTGCTTGGTGCTCCCCTCCCCCATACCCGTCCGGTTCTTCTTCCCGACACCCCAGGCTGGCACGTTGGACTTCCCCGGGGCCCAGCCTTGCTGACTGACACCATCTGGCCATGTTGTCTACCCTGCCCTCCACTCCCCAATTTCCTCCCTTCAAGGCCTGACTCTTGGTATCATTGGCCGACCAGAAGCCCCTCTCCAAACTGAATTTGGCTCTAGCAACAAACAAGAGCTAAGTGATGGGCTGGCCGCCAGGAGGTCAGGACGCCTAGGACCCAGAGAGAAGCACAAGCGAGATAAACCACCAGAGCTTTATTGCGGGCCAAGGGGCCTGCCACAAATACCCGCCAAAGGCAGAACCCACGCACGCAGGGCCCCCTCTTGGGGCCAATGCCTTGACCCCAACCAGAGAGGGAATATCAACAGCTCTGTCATCTGCCCATTTCAACAACTTCCAGGCAGGCTGGCACCAGAACGGGAAGGACACATCACAGAAGGGGAGCAGTTTGTGAATTCGGGGACCTGGGGTCCTGGTGCCATCACAGAACAGGTAAGGGTACAACGAGGGGGGAGGAGATGATGGGCCTGGGGCCTCAAGGCTTCCAGCAGGCCCCCGCTGCCCTCTAGGTCAGCAGGACAAAGAAAAGGCTCCCAGGGAGCTGGGGTGCTTGGGCTCCTGGATAGAAAGGCAGGACAGTCGGATCTTGGGATTCACACGAGTCAGAAGAGTCAGCTCCCCGCACTGGAACCGCTGTAGCCGAGGAGGCTCTGAGACCGGAGGAGAGGAAACCGGCTGTCCTAGGCTTGTGGTTTGTCGCCCCCACCCACCACTCTCCTCCCCAACTCCCAGCACCCTCCCATCGATCGATCGCACGTCCCTCCTCCTTCCAGGACCCCTCTACCCATGTACCCCCTCCCTCTCTTGTACCTAACGGGGTGACCATGGAGAGTTTCCTCTCAAGCTCAAAAGAAAGCACAACAGGGCGGAGGACAGAAAAGCTGGTACACAGTGTCCGGAGAAAGAGGGTCAAGGGCTCATCCACCTTGGCTGAAGACTAGAAGGGGAAACTGAGGATTAATCAGAATTCCTTTTTCTCTTTTTTCTTCAGAACTCAGATTCTTAAACCCTCTACCAAACCCTAGGGAATCTGGGTTTCGAGCCCCCACCTCCCAGCCACGTCTCACCTCAGGCTGGGCTCCAGGACCTGTAAATTGCAAGGCCACTTTCCCCGGCCCTCGGACAGACTCTAGGAGGGAGGTCCACTCACTGGGACACAGCCCTAGTGCTGTTGCCACATGATGATTCTTACAGGTCACCACAGCTTCGGCAGTCCCATCCTCCACCAGGAGCCTGGGGGAAGGAGGGGCCACGGAGAAACAGAAACTCCCACGGCAGACCCCGGGTGGCCGGGTGGCCCCAACGTGCCTCCCTCCTCACCACTTCCCGCCGTAACTCATTTGACTTTAACCCATTCACCCTCAACGACTTCCGAAGCCATTCGCACAAGCCAGGAGTTATGCCAACAACGGGCCGGCAGACAGAGCAAGTCACGTGACAGGGAAATACGTGGCGCAACGGGTGCCCACCTTGTGCTCTCACCTGATGCTGGCCTGGCTTACAGAGGTCTGCGTGGGACAGGTGGAGCCCTGACGAGTACACCTTCCCTGGGGTGGAGAGAGGGGGTTGGAAAAATGCTGAGTCCCCTCATACCCACCCACCTGGCACCCTGCACCCCACTCAGCCTGTCCCCTCTCATACCTGGGGGCAGAGACTGGTACAGTGAGCACACACCCACAGGAGCTGAAGGCTGAAGACAGAAACAATATGGCAAGAGGCACTGGCCTGGAAGGGGGCCCGGCCACCCTGCAGAAGTTCAGCCAGGAAGATGTGGGGCAGCGGAGCACTAGAGAGAGAGAGACCGGAGTCAAGGAATAGCCGACAGCATTCTGAAAGCGGGCTGTGTCTGGAAGGACTGGGCAGGCACCGGGATGGGGACGGGAGAGGGTACTGTACTCTCCCAGAAGCCTCACGGCTCATTCTGAATCCTGATCTCTCACCATCCATTATTTCCCAGGCTTGAACCAAGATGGTAGCCCAGAAAGAGATCTGCATTTTAGACTGAAAGCCTTCAACACCAGGCTGAAAAGCCTAAAACACTACATCTTTCTGGGTAAAATAATTAGCATCAGGCATTTTTATTTGGGGCAGAGTAAATCCTTCTGACTCAACATGTTCTACTAGGAGTGGAGAACACTAGTTACGGCAAAACTCCCAGAGCCGGGACCACGTGTAGGATGTGGATGCAAGGCTGTGAAGTCTGGGGAGCAGGGCCTGGGGCACTGACCTGATTGTGGTCTCGGGGGGGAAACTCAGGACCTGCAGGTAAGTGGATGGCCGGAAACAACAGTAAACATTGTGGAATCTGCAGGTGCAGGCGGCAGAGTGAAGAGGAAAGGAAAGAAGTCAATTTGAGCCAGGAGCTGATACCAGATCACAAGTTAGACCCCCCCCACCCCCACCGGCGGGCTGCGCTGTGGCCTAAGCAGAGGGAAGCATGAGGGAAGGGGCGGTGTGGAGTGTCTCGTGAGGGCAGAGGGCATACACACAGACTACACGGCGAAGTCACGTCAAAGAGAAGGTGCTGCAGCGGGGGGGGGGGAGGCCAAGCAGCCTCGCAGATCTTCACCTGGACATCTTCTTCTCCAGCTGGCCGAAGTAGACTCGGGCTCCCGGGAGGAGTCCTAGTGGGGGAGGCAAGTGTGGCTCTTTGATATAGATGTCTAAGTGCGGGCGGGACAGGCAGTCGGCAGCCTCTACGGCCACGGTCAGCTTCACGGACGCTCTTGAGGTCCGAGTGCCACCTGCAGAAGCCAAGGGGAGGGGTCAAGGGCATCTGCCGGGACCCCAGAGTCCCATCACTCGACTTCACCCCTCTCCCCCCAAAGGAGGTGTCATTACCAGGCTTTGCCCAGAAAGGGGCTGGGAATGGCTCACACAAGGTCCGTGACAAAATCTCAGCTGAGAAAGACACCAGGGTATCGGTGAAGCTGGAGGATCACAGAAATACAGTGGTAACAGGGGCATGAGAAAGCAGAGATTGGAGAGGAGTCTGAGGACAAGAAAAGCAGCTAAAGTAAATGCTAGAACATCATCTATAAGGTCCTAAAAAAGCCTTGCCCTGGGTCAAGTCACGCACTAAAAGGACCAGGGCAGGCACCTGGGTGGTGCAGTCACTTTAAGCGTCCCACTCTCGATTTTTGGCTCAGGTTGTGATCTCAGGGTAGATCACAGTAGCCAGGCACGGGCACTCCCTCTCCAGTCCCTAAGCCAAAAAAGCTCCGGGCTCAGCGGGGAGGCGGCTTGAGATTCTCTCTCTCCCTCTGCCCCTTGCCCTGCTCGTGGCACACGCCCGCTCTAAGTAAATAAATCTTAAAAAGAAAAAAAAAGTAACAGGGCTTATGGGAAAAAAAGAGCTGTGGCAGCTCACTCAGGACCTAGACGACACCGTAAGCAGAGGCCTTACCAGGAAGTACGGCAGATGTTAAAGCTGCGTTTGCGTGCGCGCCTAAGGAGCTCAGATGGCCCACCCCCGGCAGCTTTATATGCTGGCGCTCGTGCCCACGCCTGCCAATTGTGGGTCCTTGGAAACGATCCTTTCTACTAGAGACCGGTTTGTACAAATTACACAATTACACATACAATCCAGTAGGGATTTTTGTTTTTCCCCTTAAACCCCGGGGGAAATCTGTGGCTTCATCATCTGCACCAGCAGCTGCCCCGGAAGGACAGAACAGGTGTTCCTGAAGCCAGCGCTGCTCACACTGAAGAGGAAGGCCCTGCCCTAGAGCTTCCAGCTTTGTTCCTTTTTTATTTTTCCTTCGTAGATTTCCTTTCATTGCTACAACTTTTCCTTAACTGTGAGGAAGCTCGCTCACGATCTTTAGCAAACGCTAAGGCGCTAGGGAGAAACTCAGGCATGAAACCCAGCTTCCCAGTCACGGGGACATCACTCCTCTAGAAGCTGAGTCCCGTCAAAGACACATGCGCCGTGCGGGGGACCAGGCTATTCACCAAGCCCCAGACCGGCAGGAGAGCGTGGCCACGGGAGCTGCAGAAGCTGGTGGACATTTACTTGCCACCGAGCAGGTCGTCCAGCGAGGTCTTAGGCAGGGCCTTGCTGGTGTCCGGCACAGCCGGCGAGTCCGCGCCGCTCTCGAGTTCCAGAGTCCACTCGTCCTGCACGCTGAGGCAGGACGCACAGCCAGCCAACTCCAGGGGACGCTGTGGGATGCAGGATGGCCCGCCCTGCTCGAACAGCAGCGGGGTCTGCCGGGAACAGGAAGACAACCCTCTGAGTACGTCCTGCTCCAGAGGCAGTTCACAAAACACTAGGATCGGTTTTGTTTTCTTCCCGGAGGCTGGTGAGAGAGCCTTGCATTTGATCTAAATCCGCCCTTCTTCCAGGAGACCTAGACAGTAGCCAGGCACGGGCACTCCCTCTCCAGTCCCTAAGCCAAAAAAGCTTTCTGGGGCGGGGTGAATGAGGGACCAAGTGGGGTACTCACAGGAGGGCCAGGAGCCACGAGTCGGTACACATAACCTGGGTGCAGGAACTCGAACCAGCGGACTGAGGGGCCACGGAAAATTAAGTGAACCTGGGAGGGAGGGAGGGAGGGATAGAGGGAGGCAGGTGCTGGGGTCCCAGACAGGAGCTAAGGGCACAGGATGTCAGGCCCTAGGTCCCTGCAGTCCCAGTTTACCTTCTGATCCTTGTTCTCATCTCCTTTGGGCTCAGGTGGGCCCCATGCAGTCCCCTCCTTCCTCTGGGTGCCCCCAAGCCAGCTCCCCGATACGTGGAAACTGAGGATGGGCTTGGGCACCTCTGGATTAGCCCCTGGGGGGACACAAAAGTTCCTCTTCATCAGTGCCTCCTTGTGGGACAGCAAGAACAGTCGGCTCTGTTCTACGTGGGGACCATCGGGGAGGGTGGGCTCTGCCTGAGGTGTGACAGAGGTGGCTGAGTGAAGCAGGGGTCTGGGCACAGGCAGGATCAGGGCATCGGCCAGGAAGAACTGGATATAAACTCTGTTGGGAGAGACAAGGAGTAGGTTTCTTAGCAATGTGCGCACTGGGCGTCGTGGGCCCCGCGTTCCACCACCGGCAGAAGGCCCTGCCCGACCCCTCAGAGACTCAGGGTGTGGCCACGACCCCAGGGAGCCAACCTGGCCTGCTGCTTCTGGATGAAGCCTGTCATGTTCAGCTCCTTATAGGAAGGGAAGTTGCTTCTGACATTCCGCTCTATGACCAACTGGAACTTCTCTGTCCGTACCAAGCAGCCTGGAGAGAGAAAGTTTTCTAGTTTGGCAAGAGGAGACCACCCTGCAGGTCTCCCTGCCTGTCCCAGGCCTGAGCTGCTCCCCTAACATGAGGTGAAGGCCCAGACCTGAGCCCCGCCTCAAAGGGATGGTATCTCCAAGGGAGAAACCATCCCAGCCACAAGTCCAATCCTGCCCCGGCCTCCCAGGCGGCAAGGCTCAGTTCCACTTTCTCACAAATCCTAAAACACCTGTTCCTCGATCTAAGAAACTTTCCTGTACAGGAAACCCCGTCAGTACGGCTCAGTAAGCCCAAACTTAGAAGTGTCCTGCTGGTGTGCACGTCCGAAGCTATGGTGGGAGAAATGAATGTTCGGGGTTGGAGTTCTGGCTAGAGAAACCCTCGCTCCTTTGCTCTGCCAACACCGGGGTCCCAGACTTGTCCCAAAACTTGCAGATCAACACAGGCCACTTCAGCATCTCAAGAACATCCCAGCAGGTGCCTCCTCCCCAATCCTACTGTTCTGAGACCGTCCCCATCCGCCCCCTTCTCTCCACTTCTGAACTCCAAACCTATGAACCGGGAGTCAGTGATGGGCTGAGAGTGCTTGGCCAGGATTAGGCAGGGGAGGGAACCACTTTTGTCCCGAAGCTGCAGACAGCCTTTATGAGACGAAGCCGCCAGAACCCCAATTAAAATCTGCAGGAAGACGAAGAACAAGGTATCGAATATTTGTTCAACAAATACTCAGCGACCACTCTGTGTCAGATGCCATGTTAAATGTTAGCTACAGAGTGGACAAAAGATCCAGTCTCCGACCTCAAAGGACTTACGCTGGAGCGGCGAAGACAGGTATGAAAAGAACACCCATGCGTTCACACGTTTAGTGGTGGGGGAGAAAGTGTACTGAGGTTAGAACTAGGAGCCAGTACGGGACCTCACAGGGTACTGCGAGGACTTTGCATTTTATCTTATGTGCTCTGGGAGGAACCAGAAAAGGATTTAGCACAAGACGGCTCTGGAAGCCAAGTGAGGCCGTACCCCACTTTCCATCTACCGCGGAGAAAACGGATAGGGTGAGAAGAGGCGGAATGGTCTGGTTAGAGGCTGGTGCAGCCACGGGGACAGGGAAGGACGATGGGAGCGGCAGTGAGGGCGGCCAGGAGAGGAGGCCTGCGCGCCGCCGGCACCCCACCTACCTGGGCTGGGTGTGAGGTGGCGGGCAGCAGAGAGAGCCAGGACCAGGACACACGCTGATTGAGCTGACAACTGGTCAGATGTGAAGACTCTGGGAGGGGCAGGAGGCTCTTAGGGTCAAAGGCGGCCCAGGCCCTGCACCGCCCCTCCTCTTTCAGGGTGGTCAGAGTAGGGAAAGAACAGGGCGTCTGCAGCCGCGTGTACTGTGGGGCAAGGAAGAGAAATCAGAGTGTGTGGCCGCAGGTCCCCCACGGCATGAGCTCGGCCACCCATGCTTCCCGCACATGCTTGCACCTTCTGCAGGGGACAGTGATGCGGCTCCTCGAGGATCTCCTTGTGTGCATTCCGACGCGTGCTGCCCGGTGGAGCCAGAACATCCAGGACGGGAGCCAGGAGCTGCAGTCCCGGGCTGGGGCTCCCCGGAGACGAGTGCTGCAGGAGCTGGTGGTGTCTCAGCATGTGGGGACACAGCCTGGGCCAGGAAGAGAAGCGCTCGAGGCCCCCCAAGGGGGATGGCTCTTGCAGGATCTTGCGCCCCTGGCCCCTAGCCCCACCAGCCCTCCACGCCGGCCCAGCCCCCCGTCCTCCTCACTTGCAGGCCAGTTCCTCCAGCGCCCTGGTAGCCCACAGGTACAGGGGAAGGCCCAACTGGCGTTCCCATACCAGCTGCTCAAACAGGGAGGCCCCCTGGGCCTGGTAGAAAGACTGAGTCTCGGGCTTCTGACAAGAGAAGCCCCGAAGGAGAATGGCGCCATGGAGACAGGGGGCGAGCACTGGCCTTCTTGTCCCTCCACCCACCGACTGCAGGAGGTGAACATCCTGGAGCTGGAGAAAAGCAGAAAAAATGAGAAAGCTGGGGTGAAGCCCTCAGCTCAGTGAAAGCTGGCAGAGTTACTGCGGAGTCCCGGCGCCCAAGAACCACCGTTTCTCCCATACACGGCATTTCTGCACAACGCGCTCCCGCCGTGGGAAGCCTTCACCTCCCACGCGCTCCCCTCGGCTTTGCTGCAGGCCGGGAGGCTCCTGGGGGTGAGGGGCCGCTACTCACCAGGCTGCTGGCCCCACACGTGAGATTCGGCTCCGACCTCTCCCCCTCCAGTTGGAAGCCCCTCCATAAAGGAGACGCTCCCGGTGCCTCAGTCTCTCCTCCTTCCTGATCTGAGCTCCTGTCCAAATCATTCCTGGCACAAGTGTGCAACCTCCACCCTCCGACACACACATGTTCTTTCACATCTCTGCCGCACAAGTTCCTGCCCTGCTGCTGCTGCTGAGTACCAGCCCAGAGAGGGAGGAGAAACTGCCTAGAGGGCCGCCGCCACCCGTACCTCCAGGGAGACTCCAGGCCGCACCACCTTCCTGAGGCTCTGGAGCTGCTGGTAGGCGAGGCAGAGCGCCAGCTGCCCATCCACCTCGTACAGGCCGGCCGGCTGACTCAGCACGCCAGTGACCTTGCCCTGCGGAGAGGCCAAAGGTCCAGGTGGTCCCTCTTCCCACCCTCTCTGGAGTCCCGCATTTCCTGCCCCCCCCACCCCGCCCTCTCGGATCCCTCTGTCTTGCTCACCGTGTAGGATAAGAGTGTCGAGTGGCGGACAAGAGCAGGTTCCCTGTCCCCGTCTTGGGAGCTGCTGGGCACGGGGAGTGGTGCGGGATCAGCCTCCAGGAGGGGCCCATCCAGCTCCAGTTCCAGCTCTCGCACGCATTCTGGTTTCAGTGGCAGCAGGTGGGAGGAGGGGCTGGTCGTCCACACGCGGTAGCAGTGCCCGCGGATCCTGACTACTCGCAGCGCTGTCAGCACATAGGACCTACCAGGCCAAAGGGCTCGGTGCCACACCAGCTGGGCAGGGATCTGGCTTGTGCGGGGGCAGGCAACACGGCACATGAGATACTTGCCACGACACCGCCCCTCTGCCAGAGTCTCCCCCCATCATGATCTGACCTCAGCGACCCGCCCCTCCTGAGCTCTGCCTGGCCTCTCCCTGCGCTCTGACAATTCAATCTTAACCTCCTGGATTGCCTCCCTCTCACGGGAGATGCCAGGTTTTCCCAATCCCTCCCTCAAGATGCAAACCATCCCTAAAACTTCCTCCAAAATACAGAAACATTCCACCCAAGACTCCATGGCTTTTGCATTTCCCCATCCCCCCCGTAACACACAAACTACCTTCATTTATTTAACCTATAGGTACAGGGTATGTATGTACTCAGTATTGGGACAGACGTGAAGGAATCACAACAGACTGGTCCCTCTCTCCCAACACATCTCAACCCACTGGGGAACACAGACGCAAACTCAAGTAACGATGTGGAACCATATACGATCGAGTACCAAAAACCACACACAGTGGGCAAGGTTTCGGGGCCAGACAGGTCAGGGCGGGTGGGAATGAGCGGGAAGACCCAGTGGAAGAAGTGGAGCCCACAGAGGGTCCTGAAGGGCACGTCTCTGCTTTGCCAAACTGGAGAAGAGGGGGAGGGAGGGGCGACTCCAGCAGGAGGCAGCAACATAAAAGCGTTCAGAGCTCAGGATGAGCGAGGCAGTGAGAACATTGGCTGGGATGGAGGGGGAGCGTTCCTGGGAGACGCAGGACACAGGACGGGAGAGCCAAGAGTAGGGGAAAACCCAGCAATGACCTGCTGAAGACTTGATTTTACAGGAAAATGAGAACCGCCCGAAGTACGGAAAAAAAACCACCGCGGACAGCAGGGTGTCAGAGGGACTGCAGAAGGTGCTTGTTGAGAAATTTAAGCACGAGGAGAAGAAAGACGGTTCCCAAACCTAACAACCGCCCGGGGCATGCTCCTCCCACAGGCCCCACGCAGCACGCTGCCGTTCGCAGGGGCGAACCTGCTGACTCAGGACACTCGAGCCTCACAGACCTCCACTTCTACCCTAGAAGCAGGTGAGTACCGCCATCAGACCTGGGCCGCCACCCCTCGTCACTGTGCTGCTGAGCCCTGCCTGACGGCGCCTGCTGGTGCACGGCCAGGGTCACCGGTGGTCTGAGTCTGGGAGGCGGCCTGCGCGGAGCGGTGCTTCTGCTCGTCTGCACTGCCCTCTGCCCTCTGCCCTCAGCAGGACCGCCGGCATCGTGGCCCTGCCGCCTGTATTCAGACACCCCTTCCCTTCCTGTCGGAATGCCAGCATCCGAACGCGGACCCTGAGTCCTGCCCGTCTGGGCCCCCTGCGCCCCGAGGCCACAGCAGCGGGTCGCCACCGCTCCGTGTCCTCCGCTCCTCTTCGAAGACAAGAGCCCTACCTGCGGAGGTCAGACCCCCGTCACCCCAGCGCCAAGCCCCCTCCAGCAGGGCCACGGTCACTGCTCAGCAGCAGCCTCTCATCCCTGACTGCCTAGCAAGGCAGTTACTCTGAGCCTTTTTCCCTCTTTTCAGAGTCCAGTCCTTCATTTTCAAGAGATGATGATCTCAGCTCCTCCCTCACAGAAGAGACTCCCTGGGCTCATCTAGGGTGACAATGTGTGCCCAATACGTCTGCAGCAGCCTACAAACACAGCAAGGTCACTTCTCCCCCGAGCCAGCTCCGCCCGGAGCAGCATTCCCACTGGGCTCGAGACGTGACACAGTCTAACATAAAGAAAATACAGAAGCTCCTCTCTAGGCTGGGAGGAGAAACAAGACCAGAAATTGGGGCAGCTCCTAAGCATTTTTAGTTTTACCATTTTCCGTTCCTGTACCCGCTAATCACTGTCACTCAAGCTTATGACGCATACGACACAAGAATTCTAACAGTGCTAATAAATGTCAGAGTTCCCCTTTTTGATATGCATCTGAGAGAGCCTTTTTATCTTTTGTTTTGAATGCCTTTGAAACATTATTCAGATAATTATGTAAGTCATTAGATAATAGTGTAAAAAAAATTAATGATTCTAAAATCGTACCAGTCGATGTAGAAAGAGAGTAAATAATTAAGTACCAAATGTTTTAAAAAGTGCACCTGACCAAAAAAAAAAAAAAAGTGCACATACTCGATGCCTTAACGGTGCCGAGCTGGATAATTTTCGTGGTCATCCTGCTAATGCACGGGAAAAACAAGTGATTCCGACAGGTTTTGAAATAGTCACACAGGATACGACAGCTGTCTATGCACACGAAGCGCACAGCAGAAAGTGTGTCCCCTCCTTCCTGCGTGCGGGAGTGATGCTACCTGCAGCCCTCCAGCAACAGCGATGTCCCAGCAAACAGCGCCCCTTCCCCCCTAAGCTGGCCCCTGCTCTGATGCTCATCTTTGCTGCCAAGAGTCCTGACAGCTCCTGCGCACCTCCACGACCCCGAACTGACCCCAATCCTCACCTGCACGACAATGGACACGTGGCTGCCGGCTGGGGAAGAGCCGCCACCGAGAGACAGGACAAAGTGAGCTTTCTTCTGACTCCTCACCAGAGCGCTCAATCGAACCAGCTTCCCAGCCAGGTTTGGCTGCACGCCTCTGAGCTTGCCTCTAAGGAAGGAAGATGAGAGGGAAGAGGCATTTTTATTTCTTTTCCCCCCAAAAATGCCTTCCCTTCTGCTGTAAATAACCTAGCAGTAATTTAAAATTTCCCTAGCCCAAAGCTGTTATTCCGAAGATGTCCTTCAAACTCTTCCTGACCTTGGATAAGGCAAACTTCCCTTGAAGACTCGCACTCAACATCCGGGGGAGGCCGCATCATTGCCCTGACTCAGGTGGGAACACTCCCCCCGCCGCCCCCACCCCGGACTGCTCTCAGGACCTTTCCCTCCCTCCTCCCCGTTTCACCTCGCTCCATCCTCCCGGAGACAGGGAAGGATTACCTGTGTCTGAGCAGGCGGGAAGCAGTCTCTGGGTAGAGAACAGGGAGAGGGGTGGGAGGACCAGGACTAGTGGTCGAGGGGCACACTGGCACTGGGGCACTCAAGAGCTCCAAGTGTCCTTCCCCTGAAGAATTCCACCTGGCAGGAGGGAGGTAACTCCAATTGGGGAACAGGAAGAGATGGCCCAACCAAGACAGGTCCAGATCTATGAGCTAGAAAAGACCAAGAGCAAGGGTTAACCCGGACCCTAGCATCCCACCCACCCTCCTTTTTTCCCTTAGAGACTTAACTGCCTCGCTCCCTAGACCATCCTTGTGAGGCTCTGAGACACCTGACCTCCGCCTTCCTACTCACCTCACAGGTCAGGACACCAGTGTTATCTTTCACATAGAGGTCTCCTTTCCTGCACTCTTGTTCCAAGTCCCCCAACAGGTCTGTGAGTGTCCCTAAGAGTAAGAGCCGTTCCCGGGGTAGGGGGGTCCCATTTGGTCCAGCCTCTTGGGCCCAAGCCTGGTACGCACTAGAGCTCCAGGACAGGAGGCTGCAGCATGGCAGGTTCTGGTGGGTCTTGAGGTCCTGTACTGAGACAAAGCTGCAGAGGAAACGGAGCAGAGGTCCTGCAAAGCTGCATCCAAGCCTAGGAAACTACCCTCAACCCCAACAAGTCCCCCAAGATCCCAAGGAAAGGCCAATGGAAACCACAGACTAAGAGAGGAGTTTGACTGAACGGCAAGAACTTCAGGGCTCAGAGCCTAAGGAAATGAGGATGAGGTCTGGGCCTGAGGACTGGGGAGTACCTAAGGACGGGAGGAGGAAAGTCAGTGCTGAGTGACACTTTGAACAAGACGGTGCCACAGAGAGGACCCAGAGAAACGAAGGAGTGCACCAGCAGCCTAGGGGGATGAGCGTGGCTCCTCTGACAGCACCTCGGCTCTCAGCTCCAGAGAACCCCGATGGGGCTGCTGGGGCATGTGCCAATGGCCCAACCTCAGTGGCCCCACCAGGCTTCCTTCCTAGTCTGCGATATCACAGAACTCGAGACCGGCGGGGAAGCAGAGGCTGAGGTGGGAGTCCGTATCTAGAGCTCCCAAATCTCAAAACATGCTTGAAATCAGCCATTCTCCAGGCAAGTGTCTCAACACTGCTCGTCACTATCAAGGACGAGGTGCGGCACTCAGAATGTGAACAGCGAATTTATCGAAGTTGTGACGGATTCACATCTGTAATCCCATTATTCCACACACGCGCCTTCTCACGGTCTTCCGAGCAGAAGAGAAAGAATAAAGGTATGAAGCGTCACAACTTACCCTCCTCGTTATACTCATGAACACCACCCCCGTGAGAGCACTAACAGCTGGGAACACTATCCTGAGTGGCGCACTCCCCTTCCACATCTGTTTCATTCTTTCCCCAAAGGCTTTGGACAATATAAAAGGCAAAAATGGTGACTAGCACGTGTTGAGTCCCTGCTATGCCCACACTATACGGGGACCGTTCGTGCTCAGTAATGCACTGAAGCTTCACCAAAAACCCCTGCAAATGGGGTGCCTGGGTGGCTCAGGTGTTAAGGGTCTGCCTTCGGCTCGGCTCATGATCCTGGAGTCCTGGGATTGAGCCCTCCATCGGGCTCCCTGCTCAGCGGGAAGGCTGCTTCTCCCTCTCCCTCTGCCCCTGCTTGTGTTCTCTCTCTGTCTCTATCAAATAAATAATAAATAAAATCTTAAAAAAACACAAAAACCCTGTAACCACCACCACCAAGGAAACTTGGAGAGGTCAGGTACACAATGGTGTGGGTGGCAAAGCCAGGGGGTCTCACTCAAAAGTCCATGTTCTTTCCCTGTGCTTCTTTACTTTTCTAAAGGCCCAGGACAAACCTGGAGATAGCGGTTTCTTTCCCCTAGGCACCTTCCGGACAAAACAGTAAGGACATGGGTCACTTGCCCCAGATTCTTCAGGGTCTAGGTCAGGAAACTGAAGGTGAAAACCTCGAATCCTTCCATTTGTCACTGATCTCCAACTTTCCATGCCTAGCACAGGGCCTGGCACATGGCAGGCGCTCCACGAAGAAGACGGGAAACACGTAAGAGTAAAATCTTCACACCCGAGGAATAATTCCTATCCCAGCCTTGCCCACCATTCTTGACAGACTCCTCACTTCAACACATCATGCCATCTCGTTTACGTTTATCTTGAAGAACGAGAAACTTTAAAAAGGTTCCTTTTAGGAACCTTTCCTGACAGTTTCCAACTTACCACTTTTCCCCTATCCCAGTAATGCCAGAATCTTGAGAGATCTGGATCTTTCTTTCTTTGATTAGACTGTGATCATGGAGGCCACTAGGCACATACTCAGTCACCTGTGGGAGACTCGAACCCCACTGCACGAGGCTTCACAGCAATCACAACTTCTTCGACCAAGACTAACTGATAGGTAGCTCTCTGTCCCATGTTAACAGGACAGTTTTCTAATGAGATCTGTTTCTGCGTTTACGTAAACAATGTATTTAACCATAATATAGTTATAGACGTGGACAAGGACTGTAGGAAACGAAGGAAAACCTAAAGCCAGTGGAGTAGACTGAGAAGAATTACAGGAGGAAAAGAAAAGAGCCCCCAGATAAGTGTCTCCTGAGAAATTACTTTGGGATTAAAATAAGATATCATTTACTACCCATCAAATACACACAAAAACCATTTTTGCAACAAGATAAACAGCAGATTTGGGAATGGTTCAGGACATAGATGTACATGGCCCCATGTGTCCTTTGGCACATGTCTGCCTGTTGGAACGGCATGTGCGGGCTCATCGGGACACTGGGTGCTGCCAGACAAGGGGAGAGAACCACCACCTGGATCAGGAGAGAGCACAGAGGAGACTCCACTAAACCTGTAACGTTTCATTCCTTATAAAAAAAGACCTGGAGCAAATATGGCAAATGTTAAGGTCTTTACGAGCTGAGCACTGAGTATGGACTACGCACAGGGTCAGTAAGCACACTACTGAATTTGGAGGGCTTTCACTTTTGCAATGAAGGCAGCAGTTGAGTTGGTTCACAGTCTGGTGGAGCAGCATTTTTAGTTACCATTGGCTTATAACAACGTCCTCAGATGAGAAAAGTATAGGATTTTGAAAATGATGTTTTGGATAACACAGAATACAATTAAGCTGTCTTCTCACCAAAGATCCCTTGCCTTTACTGATGGAGACGGACTGAGGGGCTGAGCGGACGCCACACTGCCAGAAGCGGTTTTTAAGTCCAGGGAAAAAGTATCCTATGCTTGCGCCAGGCTGGGAAATGCCTAATTAAGCAAAGCTAAACAGACTTGTGCCTTTTTTGTTTTTTAGAGGATAAACGGTGACAGTACACTCACAGAATGCCACACAGCAGTTGAAATAAATGAGCTAGAGCTCTTGACAGGAGTAAATCTCAGGAGCAGGTGAAGCACAAAAAGCAAACTGCAGAGATTATATATAAGATATGGTGCTATTTATAGAAAGTCAAAAGGTAAACAAAACTCTACAGTACACAGCTTAGAAATGGATGCACGTGCAATAAAAATATAAAGATAAGGGACTAATACACCCCACATTCAAGGTAACTACTCTAGGACTCAGCAAGTATACTAGGTATTTACCCAAAGGATACAAAAATACAAATTCAAAGGGGCACCTGCCACCCAATATTTATAGCGGTATTATCAACAATAGCCAAACTGCGGAGAGAGCCCAGATGTCCATCGAAAGATGAATGGATAAAGAGATGGTGTGTGTATACACACACACACACACACACACACACACACACACACACACACAATGGAATATGACTCAGCCATCAAAAAGAATGAAATCTTGCCATTTGCAATGACCTGGATGGAGCTGGAGTATATTATGCTAAGTGAAATAAGTCAGAGAAAGACAAGTACCATATGATCTCACTCATATGTGGAATTTAAGAAAGAAAACAGATGAATGTATGGGAAGGGGGGAAAAAAAGAGAGAGGGAAATAAACCATAAGAGACCCTTAACAATAGAGAACAAACTGAGGGGTTATAGAGGCAGAAACAGAGGCAGGGGTGATAGAGGCAGGCGTGGGATGGGCGAGCTTAGGGATGGGGATTAAGGAGGGCATTTGTTGTGGTGAGTACTGGGTGTTGTATGCAAGTGATGAATCACTGAATTCTACTCCTGAAACCAACATTGCATGGCCTGTTTAACTAGAATTTAAATAAATATTTGAAGAGAAAAAATAAATAAAATCAAAATGTTAAGCCAAAACACTATGTGTTAACTAACTAGAATTAAAATAAAAACTTAAGGGGCACCTGGGTGGCTCAGTCAGTTAAGCATCAACTTTTTTTTTTAAGATTTTATTTATTTATTTGTCAGAGAGAGAGAGACGGCACAAGCAGGGGGAGCAGCAGGCAGAGAGAGAAGCAGACTCCCCGCTGAGCAGGGAGCCTGATGCGGGGCTCGATCCCAGGACCCCGGGAACATGACCTGAGCCGAAGGCAGACGTTTCACGGACTGAGCCACCCAGGTGTCCCAAGCATGGACTCTTAATTTTGGCTCGGGTCATGGAGCCTGCTAAGGATTCTCTCTCCCTCTCCCTCTGCCCCTCCCTGCCCTCCCTCTCCCTCCCTAAAAAAAGATAATAATAAAAAATAAAAATAAAAACTTAAAACAAATACACCCACATTTGAAGTCATGGTTACTTCTACGAGGAGGTAAACGGGGTTCTTTCCACAGGACTTTCAGAGCCTTTAATACGTTAATGAGCCTTGTGACTTTCCTAGAGAAGCTTATCATATCATATGCAGTGTCTCGCAAACTTATTTGGCCATGGAATCCTTTTCTTGTGGTACTTTATTAACACTGCTTTGAACAGTTTCAGAAACGGAAGTGTTGTTAAAAACAAAAAACGCAACACCATCAGAAGACTTTAAACTCCTGTCTTAAACACAACTATCTGCACTTGCTGGTGTCTTAACTCGGTGCCTTAGTTTCCTCACACACCCAAAAGAACATTGGCCTCTCTCTCCACCCTGAGAGTTCTTTTTACGAATTTTCCATCTTCCCCCACCTTCCTCCCTCTTCTCCTTGTCCCTAACTTGACTTCAGCCAATTTAGGAGAGCCACCAGAAAAAGAAAGCAGCTTGATGGAGGATGGAGAAGCCTGGCAGAGGGGGTTGTGTTCAAGCACGTTTTCCTCCCCTGAGCATGTTTCCCCTCATGCTTCTCGTTTCCCCCTGGTTAACTCTAGGTCCTTCTTTTTTAGTCCCAAAGTTAACCCCCTTCTGAACCCCTCCTCTCCTTACCTGTAGCTGAGGGGCAGGGGAAAACCTTGGTTCTTTCCCTGGGACAACCAGGTGGTCTTCACACAGTCAATCACTGACTGAGTCAACTGGACATCGGGCTCGCTGCCAGCCGGACACAGGGTCTCTCGAATGAAGGTCTGGGCAGCCTCAAGCCAGACTTGCTCCTGAGGAAAGGGAAACTAGTTAAAACATCTTCCTAACCATCCTGCCCACCAATGAAATTTTGGGAATAAAGTAATAGAAAAAGAAATTCGGAGGGCATGTAAATAAACAAGTACTGGAGTTTATAACTTGGAGGAAATCTTAGAAGCCTTAGTCCGGTCCCTCCTCAGACCGCTGGCCCTCCGGCTTTGGTCTCACCTGTTTCTCCTCTAAGTACCGTGCAATGACCCGCTGCACCGCTGGAACTGTGTGGGTGGTCCTACCTCTTTCTCCAACAGACCCGTACCAGTGCTTAACATGCTCAACTGGAATATACATCGCCCTGGGAACCCTTCTCTGACCATCCCAGGCAGAATGCTGCTCCCTTCCTGGAGCTCCCACAGCACCATGCACATAATTCTACAGAGAGCAATGATCATCGTGTACAGTATTGTGGTGTCCCATCTTACGTGGGATGTGGTTCTAAGGCCAACAAGTTGAAAAATAGTCAAAATCACTCCTGGAAAAAATCCTTTAAGTTGCTCATAAATAGGATACAATGCTACATAGTAACATGTATATATAAATGTAAATATGCGTAATTACAAACACTATGTAAAAAGGACATAGGTGGAGTACAACTTTTAATCATTTCTTTTTCTACTCAAGTATATACGTTCCCATGAGCTAAATCAATGCAAGGTGCAATCCCACCAGATTTGTTTTCTGTCTTTTCGGCTGAGATGCAGACTTCTTAAGCAGGACATGAGCCACCTTTGTATACTTACCACACAGTCTGGACACATAGTTGCCTTTCTATAGTTAGTTCTAGAGAAGGGGACCAGCTTGGCCTACTTCCAACGTTGGGCTGCTTTATTTTAAAATTCTGACAGGGGCACCTGGGTGGCTCAGTTGGTTAAGCGTCCGACTCTTGGTTTTGGCTCAGGTCCTGATCTCAGGGTCCTGAGATCGAGTCCCCCCCCGACCCCCCTGTCAGCCTGAGACTCTCTTTCCCTCTCCCTCTGTCACCCACCCAACCCCCCACCCCGTCATGGCACATGCGCTCTATCCCTCTCTCTCTCATATACATAAATAAATAAATAATCTTTAAAAGAATAATAAAATCCTGACAGCGTTCAACAGTGCTGAGGGGTACGACCTTTATCCTTCTTGATCCCCAGTGATAACGCTAAACCATTACAGCTCTATCCCTGTTCCTCCAATGCCCTTCTATTAGCCTTCTGGTCAATCCTCCACAATCACTCAATCATTAGCAGCTCGAGGGACCTGTCTTCAGGTTCTATTGACTTCAGTGTCCTTGGGAATAGCTCTACCGCTGAACTTCACCTTTACTCCACCTTAGCCAAACACTGTCACCCATGGTCACGGCTGTCAAAACTGGACTAGATCAGAGCACCTGGCTGGCTCAGTCGGTAGAGCACACGACTCTCGATCTCAGGGTTGTGAGTTCAAGCCCCACGTTGGGTGTAGAGATTACTTAAAAATAAAATCTTAAAAAAAAAAAAACTGGACCACATCATCACTCAGCACTGCCTCAGCGACACAACGAGCGCCTCACCCAGACTCATACTTTTTGTCTTCCTCTCTAGCTCCTGAGGGCCTGTCCACCACTTGGCACATGGAATACTACTGTTTTTCAAAGTTGTGCCACTGCCTCAGAAGCCCCTAAATTTTGTTAAAAATGTGAATTCATGGATCTCATCTACTGAAACAGAATCCTGGCAGGAGTGGGGGACCCAGGAATCTGAACTTTAAAGATTTACTTATTTATTTAGAGAGTGAGCACGTGCACAAGCAGGGGGAGGGGCACAGGGACAGGGAGAGAATCTCAGGCAGACCCACAGCTGACACAGAGCCCGACTTGGGGCTTGATCCCAGGACCGTGAGATCATGACCTGAGCCGAAACCAAGAGTGGGATGCTTAACTGACTGGGCCACCCAGGCGCTCCAGGAGTCTGTATTTTATTTAATTTTTTTAAAAAAAGATTTTCTATTTATTTATTTGAGAGAGAGAGTGAGAGAGAGCACAAGCAGTGGGGTGGCGAGAGAGAGGGAGAAGCAGACTCCCCACTGAACAGGGAGCCAGATGTGGGGCTCGATCCCAGGACCCCAAGATCATGACCTGAGCTGAAGGCAGATGCTTAACCCACTGAGCCACCCAGATGCCCCCAGCAGTCTGTGTTTTAAATAAACTCCCCAGATCATACTAATATAAACTGAAGTTTGAGAACACTATACATTTTCCCCTCGGTGACCTCTGCCATTGGATGTCCTTACTAGCCATCCATAGAGGCTACTTTAGTTGAGATCTCTCTCGTTACCTCCACCTGCCTACCAGATTCTCCACCTGGCCAACCTACAGGCACCACACATCCCAACAATGACCTTAAAAAAAACAAAAAACCCACTCCTCTTCCAACGTTCACCATCAGCAAACAGCAATCTCAACCAAGTAATTCTACCCTGAAACCCGCAGTCCTCCTATAACGCCTTCCATTCCGTACCCAAGTCCTTTAGATTCTACCTTCTCAATATATATATATTTTTTACTGTTTTCACTTCTGGAACCTCAACACTGCTGCCGTGGTCGAGGTCACCATCCCCTCTCACTGCTTTCCAATCACAGCCCTCTAACTGGTACTCTCTACACTGCTACCTCAGGAAACGAAATCTCAAATCTCATCCGATCGCTCTTCTGCTTAAAACCCCTCAGGAACTCCCAATTAGCCTCAGGTTAAAGTCGCTGTTTAGCAAGACGCCCGAGACTGTCAGCCGTCACCCCTCCACCACCACCAACTGAACTTGGGTTTTCGAAAGATACCTGTTCTCGCTCTTGCCTTTGAACGTGCTTTTGCCTCCGCCTACAAACCTCTTCCAGCACTTTTCTGCCTCGAGAACCCGTACATGCACTTCGGGTCTCAGACGCTTTCCTTGCTTCCCGTTACCCCTTTCCCCCCAGCTGCGTCAGGGGCCCCACCGTTCGCCATTAGCCCGCCCGCGGCTTCCCACCCGGCTGGGAGCCCGGAGAGGGGGCGGAGACGTGTCTAAGCCCTACAGCTGGCGCGGCAGGCGCCAACAAATGCGTTCGCAGAACCCGCGACGGTGGAAGGACGAACAGCCTCGCAGCTCCCCGCCCAGCGAAGGCAGGGAGGCTGAGAAGCAAGGTGGAGGGAACAGGACCAGAAGGAAACAGGGGTACGAGGGACGGAGAAGTGCACTCACGGAGTCGGGAGCCGGAGCCGGGTCGGCCTCCATGATGCGCCCGAGGCTACGCCCTGGGAGAGCCCGCGAACAGCCGCCGCGCCAGGGCTCACGGGAAGGCCGCTGGGTGACGTCATCGGTGGGCGCGGCGGCGGCTGCGCCTCCGGCCCCTCCCACCCGCGTCCTCAGGCCCTCAGTGCGCAGGTACGGCGGCCGCCCCCAGACTCCCGCTCTGCCGCTTCCTTCCGGGATGACTTCCTGTGCGGCGGCCCTGGCACGGGAAGGGGAGCGGGGGGCGGCCCCGGAGCTCGAACGCAGTCGGCCTGGTTGGTCGCTCCTAAGCATCGTTCCGTCTCCCTGATGTTGCCAAGCGCAGAGACGTGCCTCCTCAACGCGACCCGAGCGCGGCATTCATGCTTGTGTTCTGGCCTTGACTCCTTGCTGTAACTGTTTATTTCCCCGCTAGACCATGAGTACCTGGAAGCGCCATCCTGTTTATCCTATTTATCTTTGTAGTCTGGTACCTAGAACAGAGCTTGTTGCGAAATGTTTGTGGATCAGCTAATGAAAGCCTCTTGCTCTTTCTGATTCGGTCAACCAACTAATCATTCCTTGGCTTAGTTGGCAGTGAGTGAACAGAATTCACGCAACTCTGTGCCAGGCACTGTTCCAGGTTCTGGAGATACAGCAGTGAACAGAGATAAAAATACCTGCTGTCATGAAGCTTGCATCCTAGGACACAGACTGACAGTTAAAAAAAAAAGTGTTGACAGTTAGTAATAGGTACTATTGAGAGAGAAGGCAGGGGGTAGTGTGACCCTTTTGTATGCAGAAGGCTTTACTGTAAAGGCGACATTATAGTAAAGAATTGGAAGAGATGAAGGATTCAGATGATGGCGACCAAAGAGAAAGGATGGATGGGGGCAACCACAAGCACAAAGGCGCTATGGTGAAAAGAAATGCAAGGAAGTCAGTGCGGTGGGAGGGGAAGACAGGAGATTAAAAAGGTAAAGTAGGGGCGCCTGGGTGGCTCAGTCGGTTGGGCATCTGCCTGTGGCTCAGGTCATGATCCTGGAGTTCCAGGATTGAGCCCCACGTTGGGCACCCTGCTCAGCAGAGAGCTTCTTCTCCTTCTGCCCCAAACCCCCCTCATGCTCTCTCTCTCTCTCTCTCTCTCACTCACTCTCTCTCAAATAAATAAATAAATAAATATAAATCTTAAAAAAAAAAATCTAAAAAGGTAAATTGAGGGGGATGGGGAGAGAGGTGAAGGAGGTGAAGGGGATTAAAAGATACAAACTTCCAGTTATAAGCCACAGGGATGAAAAGTACAGCATAGGGAATATGGTCAATAATATTGTAATAAGTGTGTGTGGTGACACATGGCAACTACACTTATCGTGGTGGGTCTTTCATAATGTATATAATTGTTGGCTCACAATGCTGTTCACTTGAAATTAATACGGTATTATATGTCAACTATACTTTAAAATTTGTTTAAATATAAAATAAGGTTGGGCACCTGGGTGGCTCAGTCATTTAGCATCTCCCTTCGGCTCAGGTCATGATCCCAGGGTCCTGGAATCGAGCCCCACATCGGGCTCCTTGCTCGGCAGGGAGGCCTGCCTCTCCCTCTCCCACTCCCCCTGCTTGTGTTCCTTCTCTCGCTGTCTCTCTCTCTGTCAAAAAATAAATAAAAATCTTTAAAAAAAAAATAAGGTAAAGGGGAGTTTTTAAGTTATTTTAAACTTATAGCAGCTTCAAATTTTTGGAACAAGATAGTATAAACATTGTAGACAAAAAGAATGCTCTTGTCATCATTTGACAGGAAATAAAGACTTCAATTTTGTTGTGTTTTTTTGAGATTTTATTTGACAGAGAGAGACAAAGCAAGAGAGGGAACACAAGCAGGGGGAGTGAGAGAGGGAGAAGCAGGCTTCTCACTGAGCAGGGAGCCCCATGCAGGGCTCAATCCCAGGACCCTGAGATCACGACCTGAGTTGAAGGCAGACGCTCGAGAACTGAGTCACCCAGGCGCCCCTAAAGACTTTAATTCTACAAGTTATGGTATCCCCTGATTCAACCGCACATTTGATGCAAGCTCTCTGTTCCTTACTGCATAAACTAGTTATGCAGGACACTGTGGTGCCAAATTCTTTATAAAGTGAATCTTTGCAGTTGTTTCCCATGATTACAACAGAGATGTTCCTTCCCTTTCCAACAAAACAACAAATTCTCCAAAATATCACCCGTGTTAGGATACCTGTCAAAGCCTAAAGTCCCAAACCTGATCATTCCTTTTGCTTCCAATATTTTCTCAACTCGGAAGGCTCCTTCTATTTACCAAATCCACGGAGATGTGGATTTACTTTTGATAGTTCCTAGGAGGGAGTGTTGAATTTAAGCTACAGTGATCAGAGAGAGTTGTACTAAATCTACCCCCTCACCAAGCCCCCACTGGTGTGATTTATTTATTTTTTAAGTTTTATTTATTTGTCAGGGAGAGCAGGCTCCCGCTGAGCAATGAGCCTGATGCAGGACTTGATACCAGGACCCTGGGATCATGACCTGAGCCAAAGGCAGACACTTAACCGACTGAGCCACCTAGGTGTCCCTCTGTGGTGTGATTTAAATGTAGGTTAATCTGGTGGCAGCATGCAAGACCAAATGAGAGGGGCACAAGAGAATAGCAAGCCACTGAAGTAGATCAAGCTTGATTTAATAAGCATCTTCAAGGAATGTGGTGGGAGAGGGGGAGATACTAGGGAAGCACCAAGAGTGGCTGGCCCGTCACACACAGGGAAGGAAGTGTGTTGTCTCCAGACCTGGTGATTTGAACAGTTTGTACTTGTCCAAGGGGCAGCTGGATATATGGGACCCAAGTCAGGAGAGGGATTAGGGCCAAAAGGATAAATCTGGAAGTCACTCTATGGAGGTGAAAGCTGAAATTTTATGGTGCCCTGGGACTACTAAAATGTGGAGGAGGGGCATCTGGCTGGCTCAGTTGGTAGAGCAGGTAACTCTTTATCCCAGGGTTGTGAGTTCAATCCTCATGTTGGGAATGGAGCCTTAAAACACACACACACACACACACAGAGAAAGAAAGAAAATGTGAAGGAAATAGGACCAGAGAGCTGAGCAAACTAAGGCTCCTGGAAGATTCTGGAAAGTTCTGAAAGGTTCTGGAAGGTAGGTACTGGATGGAGCCAAGGAGTGCCTGAAGGGAAAGAAAGCAAGAAGTGCTCAGATGTCAAAGATCAACATATGGCCTCTGTCAGAAGCGAGGCTGAGAGTACTCATTTCAATAGCCTGGAACTTTATACACCAAACAGGTAGTTACTGTTATGTCTGGGGCAGGGTTGGAATTAGGTGAACATTTTAAGTACTTCTTTAAGTTTTGCACCCTAGATGCCTCACTTGCCTTACCCTTGTCTTGAACCTGTAGTGCGGAGGGGAATGAATAAGGAGAGAGATGAAGATAAAGACTTTCACTTTTTACTCTGACCATTTCTTTGTTGTGTGACTCATTAAAAAGACCACTGCACCAGGTATTGCGTTTGTCCTGGCACGCCCTGCCACGCCACTCCAGCTTCCTTGCCCTCAGGCTTCAGATTAGGTTTGGCTAATGAGAGACAGAAACAGTTTATGTGGGAACTTGAGGACAGGAGAGAGGACGGAGTGTTATTCCCTCTCTCCCTGAACACTGTACTTATGGCCTCCTTTGCCCTGTCGGATGCCTTTGTTTCATGGCTATGATGTAGAAACGATGTTAGGGTTCAAAGCTACAGCCAAGAATTTTTGAGACATCTCTGGTGCAAAAAGGTGGTTTTATTAAAGCACGGGACTGGACCCGTGGGCAGAAAGAGCTGCACTGGGGTCATGAGGAGTGGTTCATTATATATTTCAAGTTGGGAGGAGGTTAGGGGCAGCATTTTGGAAGCAAGGTTTCTAAGACCTTGAGGGGGCTAGCTATTGTTGGGAAAAGGTCATTTATTACTATCTAATAAAACCTTAGTCGTGAAACCCCTCAGATGTATATTGGTGGGTCATATGTTTGGGGGATGATTGCCAACCTGTATCCTGGGGGTAGAGATAAAGGAAGTTTCCAAAGGAATATTCATTATTTTTTTACAATTTTTAAAGATTTTATTTATTTGAGAGAGACAGCGCGTGTGCAGACGGAGAGAGAGGGAGAAGCAAATGCCCCACTGAGCAGGGCTCAATCCCAGGACCCTGAGATCATGACCTGAGCTGAAGGCAGCCCGCGCCAGCCAGGCGCCCTCCAGGCGAGATTGCGCAGCTACACCCCCCGGGCGCGGCTCCGCGGACGGGGGCGCGCGGAAGTGGGCGGGGCGCCGCCCGGGCCGCGTCTTCCTTGGCGCCCTCGGATGACTCATCGGGGTGCCATCGGGGTGCCATCGGTCCGCGAGTGTGTCCCGGCCATCTCTCACGTGCGTATCGCTCTCCTGAGTCATCCTTGCTACTTGCTTGCTGCATCCCTTTCTGCGCTCACCCCCGGCCTCATTGATGCGGGCCACTTCCGTGTCCCCAGCGGGCACAGCGGCGTCCAGCTGGGGCCCTTTCCTGCGACCATGTGCGCGGTCCGTAGACGCGAGTCAGGGGAGGACACCCCCGCACCTAAAGTCAGCCCCTCTTGCCCAGTTTCTTCCGCCACCAGAAAGCCTCCCTGCCGACTGCCTCGCTGATGTCCTCCTAGTCGTTGGGCATGCAGCCCCGATAGAGACAGCCCTGCCCCTGCGCTCTTGGAGCGTGCCTGGTAGATCTAAGGCGGATGTGATAAATCCTGTGGCGGTCACGGTATAAAGGACAACCGTGAGGGGCCTGACTTTAGAAAGGGTGATCAGAATGGGGTGGGGAGCGCTGAGAAACCGGGATCCAGCATCCTTCCCTGAAATGAGGCCTGGCCTGAAAGGGCGGGAGGGGCTGCCGAGGGATGTAAATCGAGAGTTCCTTCAGTCAGTCAGCAAATGCTAGATTTTTTTTTTTTCCTTTTTAAGCCCCACCTGTTTTTCCAAGCCTTGGCAATCCAGTGGAGATAAGACAGCTACAGTCCGTGCCCACGTGGAGATTTTGTTCTAGTGGGGAAGGTAGAGTTTTAAATAAGTTAAAATGGCACGTATTAAAAATAAATAAAAATAAAATGAAATGTGAGGTAGTAAATAGATAAGATAAAATTTCAAGTACTGCTAAATACTATATAGGAAAATAAGATAGGGCTGTCTGATAGGAGTGGGTTGAGGAAGTCCCTCGCTAGAGGCCAGGAATCTAAATAAGAAAGTGCTAGTTAGACATGGGACACCTGGGTGGCTCTGCCTTAGGCTCAGGTCATGATCCAGGATCCTGGGATTGAGCCCTGCATCATGGGGCTCTCTGCTCAGCAGGGAGCCTGCTTCTCTCTCCCTCCCTCTGCCTGCTTCTTTCTCTGTGTCAAATAAATAAAATCTTAAAAAAAAAAAAAAATGCTAGCCATGCAAATATCAGGGTGAGAAAATGGCCTTCCAAAACTGAGGTTGGCAAGTTAGAATACAAAAGAAGCAAGTGTGGTGGGGGCGTTGCAGGTGAAAAAGATCATGGTGTGCGATAGGGTTGGAGAAGTGGGCAGGGGGCCAGGCTAGGTGAGCCAGGGTCCTGAGTTAGAAGCTTATACCATGTGTGATGAGAAGCCATGATCTCACTTATGTTGAAATACGGCAAATGGTTTGTGGTTGGGGCAGGAGTGGAATCAGGGGTGCTATTCAGGAGGCCCCAAGTGAGTGACGGTCATGGCTTGAAGGAGTGATGGTAGCAAAGATGAAAGGATGTGTACAGGGGCGCCTGGGTGGCTCAGTTGGTTAAGCATCTGCCTTCAGCTCGGGTCATGATCCCAGGGTCCTGGGATTGAGCCCCGCATAGGGCTCCCTGCTCAGTGGGGAGCCTGCTTCTCCCTCTCCTCCTGCTTGTGTTTCCTCTCTCTCTGTCTCTCTCTGTCAAGTAAATAAAAAAAAAAAAGGATGTGGACAGATTTGGGATATGTTTGGACATAGATTTGCTGATGGATTAGATATAGAGAGGGCTCGGGAAGAAGTGAGGTTGACTGTATTTTGGCCTGTGTGCTGATTGGATGGGGAAGACTGGGAGAACAGGAGGTCTGGAGAAGGGAGAGATCAGAATTTCTGTTTTGGCCCAAACAGACTACCATCGGTGTTTATGAGACATCCACGTGGAGATGTCACGTGAGCATTTTAATGTACCAGTTTGGAGTGTCCGGGAGAGTCAGGATTGAATTAAGTTATGGAATCTGTTGGCAGATAGCGACTTGAATGAGATGAAATTGCCGTTTTTGGACAAAAAGGGTTGAATCCTGGCAGTTTCGTTGGCTCAATCTACTAGATGGTATTTAAGGCCACGGGTCTGGATGCAGTCACTTGGGAAGAGCATGTAGACAGAAGAGAGTGAAGGACAGGTGCCTGAGCTGGAGCAGCCAGAAAGTAGAGGCATACCAGAACAATGGTGTCCTCTGACTCCACCAACTGGGCCCAGTCCAGCTCATCCTGTGGGTTTACATTTAGATGCTATTTTTTCCAGAAAGTCTTCCCTAATTCCTCAAGTGCTAGGCTGGTAGCCACAATCTCTCAGCCTTAACCACACTGGGCTGGAAATGTCGGGGCGCTTGCCTGTCTCCCTCAATAAAATGTAAGGTCTGTGAGGGCAGAAATGGTTTTTGTCTTCAGAGCGGTGTTCCTAAGACCTTGCCTGGGGCCCAGCAAAGTGCAGGTGCTCAAGGATCACGTGCCAAGGTTGTACCCGTATTCCCTGTTCCCACATTTTGCAGGATGAAGCCCCCCGAGCTTCCGTTTTTCAGAGTATCTCATCTCTCCGAATGCCCGTTTTCCCCACCCCATCCCTAATGCCTCCAGAGCCTCAGCTGTCTTGGAAATCTGAAATCTGTTTGACAGGGAATAGCTAATTACCTTTCAGGGATCTACGTCATTTCCCACAACGGACAGCTCCAGCGATGGCCTCCGTTCTTCACTTCTATGTCCATCCCTCTGGCCATGAGAGGGCAGCTTCTGGACACGCTCGGAGGAAGCTCCAAGGGAAGCTGCCAGCGCTGCAGGGTGTTAAGACAGAGCTGTGCTACAACGTGAACTGGACAGGTTGGGCCAAGTACTGGATGGGCGGGGCGGTGCCAGGCCGGGCAGGGTCTCAGCATATCCCCGTCCTGTCCCCCTGCAGCCAAGTCCCTCCCGAGTGCTGAGGAGATGAAGAAGCTGACATGGCTCTTTGGCTGCCCCTTGTTACTGGGTGATGTTGCTCAGGAGTCCTGGCTCCATCCTGACTCCAACGACCTGCTGCTGGAGGTTGGGCCCAGGCGAGTGTTTCAGCCCAGGGTAAAGGCATTCCATGTTCTCAGGCCGAGCTCCCTTCCAGACGCACTGCCCACCCCTTCCACTCCCATTCCTCTTCTTCCTTCTCCTGTGACCCTTGACAGGTCTGTTTTCCCTTTACTCCATCCTACTCCCTGCTTAGAAGGCCATGCATCTGCCTTCCCCATATGGGAAGATGTCTTTGAAAGACTGAGCCAGCTACTAGGCATGTTCTGTAAGTAAAACAGATTGCATTCTGAGAAGTAAGATGTCAAAGCATTTTATGCTGGAAGGACAGGTCCGGTTTGATTTGAGTGACCTTCAAAAGCAGGTTTCTTGGTGCCCGGGTCTGAGGCTAGAGGCCAGTGGGGAGGGGGATAGAGGTGAGAGGTCAGTGGGACAGCTGTGGGCGGGATCCACCTTCTCGGCTGGCGCTCTCAGGTCCTAACCATCCAGCCCACTCCTCAGGCTGAACTTCTCAACCCCAGCATCCACCAACGTCGTGTCAGTGTGCTGGGCTGCTGGGCTGGGGGCTGTGGATCGCGTGGAGACCACCCGGCGCTACCTGCTCTCGGTGAGGTGTTGGGCTATCCGTGGTGAGGGGGAGGAGGAGCTGGGCCAGAGATAAAAGAGATGAGGTCCTGAACTCGGGAGAAATGGGGAGGAGCTCTTGGCTTTAGGCCTGTCTTGTTGGCAGGTTGTTCACTGCCTGAGACTTCCTGGTCGAGGGCTGAATGGGAAGGAAGTCCAGCCTGTGGTCCCCTTGCTAATCTGGGCATCCTTACATGGGCTCGTGCCTGGATGGGGCGTGTCTTTCTAATCGGCACTCGGGCACCACGCAGATTAGCCATGGGCTGGCCCTGCATGACTGGGAGGACCCGGGGTGCACCACTCTGTCCAGACTTCAGCCCTCCACCTCCTGCTGTCTTGTGTGTGTTTGCCCCTAGTTCGCCCACCCTCCATCAGCGGAGATGAAGACCATCGCTCTGGCCGCCCTGCATGACCGCATGACCGAGCAGCACTTCCCCCGTCCCATCCAGAGCTTCTCCCTTGGGAGCATTTCCACACCTCTCAACGGCTCTATCAACATCCTGGCTGAGGGCCGGTGTGCCCTGGAGAAGGCCAACCAGGAGCTGGGTGCGCCGGGGTGCCTGGGAGGGAGGCCCAGGCGAGGCCAGTCGGGGCGCTGAGCCCCGGGACCTGGCGACCTGAGCCTTACAGTCATCTCTCCCGGGTTGTCTCCTAGGCCTGGCCCTAGACTCCTGGGACCTGGATTTCTACACCAGACGCTTCCAGGAGCTGCAGCGGAACCCCAGCACCGTGGAGGCCTTCGACTTGGCTCAGTCCAATAGGTGGTGGGGCGATGGGGACGTTCTGAAGGCTGAGCCCGGGGAGGTTGGAAGGGAAGGGCACGGGGACTTGCGTTCGTGGCTCTCCTGTGGCTCGGGGGTGTCCCTGAGTCCGTTTGAGGGCCCGGGCTCCTCCTCCATCTGGTAGTCTATACCCAAGTCTCGATTTCATATTCACTTTGGATCTGAGCAATCCACAGTGACAGGACGTTTGAAGGTTATGGCTTTTTGGAATCTATTCTGACTTGTTCTCTATGTCAGAGTCGGCCGTTAACTGTTGCTGATTGCTGAGACGACACGGCATGGCGTGAGAAGTGACCCAGCTTTCTGCCTTTCCTTCCCTCCCCGCCTCACCCCTGCAGCGAACACAGTCGACACTGGTTCTTCAAGGGCCTTCTCCACATGGACGGGCAGGAGCTGGCACGCTCCCTCTTTGAGTCCATCATGAGCACCCAGGCGTCCTCAAACCCCAACAACGTCCTCAAGTTCTGTGACAACAGCAGGTGGGCTGTGCCTGAGGTCGGGGGGGACGGTAGGCTCAGGGCAGGGGAGGCCCCAGGAAGGAAGCAAGGTCCAGAACCACTGTGTCCACAGCGCAATCCAGGGGAAGGAAGTCCGATTCCTACGGCCCGAGGACCCCACACAGCCAAGCTGCTTCCGGCAACAGCAGGCCCTGAGACACGTCGTCTTCACGGCAGAGACCCACAACTTCCCCACAGGTGAGCTGGGTCCCGGGGATGGATCGATGAGATCAGAGTGTCGGGTAGAGTGAAGGTCCTCCGGTCCGGGCCTGGGAAAAACAATCAGGGAGGCTGGTTGTCCTGATTTTTTTTTTTTTTTTTTTTTTTTAAGTAGGCTCCATGCCTGACATGGAGCCCAACGTGGGGCTTGAACTCACCACCCTGAGGTCAAGACCTGAGCGGAGATAAGAGTCGGGTGCTTAACCGACTGAGCTACCTAGGCGTCCCATCCTGATTTTTAATGGGGTGGTCAGAACTGAGGTTTGTCTCTTTGGTACCCACACGTCTCCCCCATCTCTTTACAGGAGTGGCCCCCTTCAGCGGTGCGACCACAGGCACAGGGGGCCGGATCCGAGATATCCAGTGCACGGGCCGCGGGGCCCACGTGGTGGCTGGCACTGCTGGCTATTGCTTTGGAAACCTGCACATCCCAGGTCCCACCTCCTTCCTCCCTACCTTCTCTTCCTTGTCCTGGCGGGCATGGAGCACTTCTATCTCTTAGGTCATCCTGGGTGCCTTTTCTTGGGAGGCAGGCCCTAGAGTAGCTGGCCCGTTGCCGTGAGGACTCTAGGCCAGGGGAAACCCAAGCCACCAGACAGGCTTTGCAGAACTGCCATTTTCTTTATAAACTAGCACCTGCTCAGCAAGGAAACATGATACTGGGTCAGTCTCATGACCACCTGTCCCCCAAGTCCTATTTCTTTTCCTTTTTTTTTTTTTTAAGATTTTATTTATTTATTTGTGATGGACAGAGAGAGGGAGAGCGGGAGCAGCAGACTCCCCACTGAGCAGGGAGCCCAGTGCGGGGCTCAATCCCAGGACCCTGAGATCATGACTTGAGCTGAAGGCAGATGCTTAAGCACCTGAGCCACCCAGGCGCCCCCAAAGTCCAATTTCTTAGAGAGCCTTAAGAACCCTGATCCTAAGACTCAGAGGGAAAATTGGCATGGGACCTAGGGAGCAAGGTCGGTGCTTTATTGTAGGCCCTACATCTTCCTGAAATAGGATTTCCTAAAATGGGACATTCTACCCGCATGGGTGGTCCTTGGTGGCTTAGTTAGACTCTTCCTGAAGGACTCTGGCTCCTCTGTGTCCTGTCTTAACGGTCCAGCCAACTTTGTGCTTTCCTTCCAGGTTATAATCTGCCCTGGGAGGACCCAAGTTTCCAGTATCCTGGGAACTTCGCCCTGCCTCTGGAGGTCGCCATTGAGGCCAGTAATGGGGCTTCTGATTACGGCAACAAGTTTGGGGAGCCAGTGCTGGCCGGTGAGGCTGGGGGTGTCAGGATAACAGACACCGAGTACCAGAGGGGGGTGGGGTGTATGACTGAGTGGGTGCTGGGGGATACTGGGTGACCGGACTCTGCCCCCTCTCCCTGGGGTGTCCACGCTCCAGGCTTCGCCCGCTCCTTGGGTCTCCAGCTCCCCGACGGCCAGCGGCGTGAGTGGATCAAGCCCATCATGTTTAGCGGGGGCATCGGGTCCATGGAAGCTGAGCATGTGAGCAAGGAGCCCCCGGAGCCAGGTAAGAGCCCGCCGCCCCTTTTCTCCATATCCAGCCAGCTTTGTCCCAGCACTGCCGGAGGGGAGTTCAGAGGCCACTTCCTAGGTTGGTTTTTCATCTCCCAGCACATGTCTCTCCTCCCGGTACAGGTTTCCAAGGCAGGATAGGGCTTTATGCCAGTGGGGCGCTCGGTCTGCACTGCCTCTGTGTGTGCCCCCATTTCCTCCCGCGTGGCAGGGACCCACCGGCTAAGTCAGGCCAACCCATGTTTGTTCAGTGACTGCCGCGCGCCAGGGCTTTTATCTGCCCTCTCAGTTCAGGGGGGCAAACGTCCATTAGGCCCCATCGTGTGCTGCATCGTGCTGGAGTCAAAATAAGAGCCAGGTCACGTTTATGGAAGAGGTGACCCGGTCACGTGGTTCAGAACTTAAAAGGCAAAAAAGGTCATACAGTGAAAGCTGTCCTTCCCTTGACCTCCCAGTTTCCCTCCCCAGAGATAACCGGTGTAAACCAGTGACTTGGGTATCTGACCGGAGGTATTTTCCTGCATCTATGAACAGACCTGTATGCGTATTTGTCCTTTTTTTTAAAAAACAAGTAACATAATCATATGACCTCACTGATATGAGGAATTCTTAATCTCAGGAAACAAACTGAGGGTT